>NC_091746.1:62148300-62448300 GCF_043380555.1 Nothobranchius furzeri
GCTGTCCAGCCAGTTTCTGGTGCACAATAGCTCCATGGCAGGCTGGTCCGCTGTCTCAATGCATTTCAGACTGAGTTAAGTCAGACATCTAGCTGTCTGCTTGTCAGGTTGTAACTGTTAATGCGATCTTGGTTTGCAAAGGTTAAACTAATGCAAGACTGCCTTGGAACTAATACAAGTAATGGGATTATTTTTGTGCAGTGATATAATGCAAACAGCCTCTACAAACAGATCAGGACAGTTTGACCTTTATCAGCATTTGGAGGAAATGTGCAGTAAAACAAACACCAGTTTACTTTTAAAAGTAGATTATTTCTACAGAGCATCCATTAACTATCATTTGTTTTTATTTCATGCTTTGTCAACACACTGACACCGATATTGTATCTTGCAAAAAGTCGACCATCTAGCTATTTTAGCTCATATAAGCACTTTGCTTTAAGACAACATGCACTGATTACTTTTTTCATCTGTGTAAAAAAAAAAGCACAGTCACCTGTGAATCTGTAGCTGCAGCTGAAGATCATCACAAGAAATATTCAAGCTATGATAGTGTTTGGTATCACATCTGTTAAGTTCTGCTGGGTCCCAAAAGGCTCCTCGCCGTTGGATCTTCTTCAGCGAGCGGACCCCTCGCCCGGTTCTTTGAGAAGGGTTGATCAGGATATATTTTAACATTGTCCCAATCAAACTTCAATATTCTGATTCAATAGCTTTAGTTAACTTGATTTATGTAGAATAAAGCACAGAAAGGATACTGAGAAACAGGCCTGGACCCTTGAAACAACCCCTGTAATGGTCATTCAAAGGCAACTAGATCTTGTTTGATCATAGACGGCTTTTAATTCTTTGGTTATTTATTTAAAATTAGGCCGTTATATCTGACAATGTTAGTCACTACACTTTAAAACTCATTTCAAATCACAAAGGGGATATTGCAAGTCATTGCATTGTGAACATTTTTAAAGGATTGTTGGTTGTCTTGTCTGTTATAGGCCCCATCATCAAACCCAGGTTCATGAGTGGATGGCTGCAGGAACTCAATCAGCGAGCTAAGCATCAGCTGATCTGAGAGCAGATTGTGCAGGTTTTTGGCTGAACGTGAGTGACTTTTGGAGGACTGGGACAAGAGGCATTTTAGTCCCTGAAATGTCTCTCAAACGAGGAGAGGGGATGTCAATCGCCCAGGCTTTAGCCATGACTGTAGCAGAGATACCGGTCTTTCTCTACTCCACATTTGGGCAGGTGAGACCTTTAAACTGGTACAAAAAAATGGGTGTAAATGTATGATATGTGATTTGGATGTTTGCTGTTCCTGTTGTTTTCAGTCAATATTTTCCCAGCTGAAGCTTTCCCCAAGCCTGAAGAAGGTCCTGTTTGCCACGGCACTAGGAAGCGTGGCTCTGGCTCTCACTGCTCATCAGCTGAAAAGGCGAGGGAGAAAAAGAAAACAGGCGATACAAGCAAAGGATGGCCATAAAATCGTGGGCATACCCGAGGCTCTGTTGAAAACAGGAAGACCGTCATCATTAAAGAGAGGTGAAACTATTGAAAATGAATACACTTAGCGGTTTGAAATAACTCTTAAAATTCCTTTTCCTTCTTATTTGAGACAGTTCCACTTACCAGTCGACAGATGATGAGCCCCAGCTCTCGGAGCAATGACACCATGAGTGGAATCTCCTCCTTGGCTCCCAGTAAACACTCGAGTTCCTCCCACAGCTTGGCGTCTGTAAGTTTTTTTTCAAAATGTAGAATTTTGGCTAAATTTAATACCATTTTTACTTGGACAACTTTTTTGTGTGCTTGATGTTTATTTTGTGTGTGTGTGTGTGTGTGTGTGTGTGTGTGTGTGTGTGTGTTTGACATAGACACGAGTCCCAAACTCCCCAAATCAGTCTGCTAATCCCCCCACCCCTTGGGAGGCAGAGCCTGTGGTTGAGGAAGCGGGGGCAGTAGAGGATGTCAATGCAGAGAACCTCTATTTGATGGGTAAGGCGTTATTTATACAGTTTTTTATGAAGTATTAAAATCTGTGATAAAACACAAATAAAGCTCAGAGGCAACAGGGGCAATCATACGAAGGAAATCAACACTAGAATTTATTTGTAAATCAGGTTGGAAAATAAGTATTTGGTCACTTCAAACAAGGAAAATCTCTGGCTCTCACAGACCTGTAACGTCTTCTTTAAGAAGCTTTTCTGTCCTCCACTTGTTACCTGTATTAATGGCACCTGTTTGAACTCATTATCTGTATAAAAGACACCTGTCCACAGCCTCAAACAGTCAGACTACAAACTCCAATATGGCCAAGACCAAAGAGCTTTCGAAGGACACCAGGAAAAGAATTGTAGACCTGCACCAGACTGGGAAGAGTGAATCTACAATAGGCAAGCAGCTTGGTGTGAAAAAATCAACTGTGGGAGCAATTATCAGAAAATGGAAGACATACAAGACCACTGATAACCTCCCTCGATCTGGGGCTCCACGCAAGATCTCATCCCGTGGGGTCAAAATGATCATGAGAATGGTGAGCAAGAATCCCAGAACCACACGGGGGGACCTGGTGAATGACCTGCAGAGAGCTGGGACCACAGTAACAAAGGTCACCATCAGTAACACACTACAACGGCAGGGAATCAAATCCTGCAGTGCCAGACGTGTTCCGCTGCTGAAGCCAGTGCATGTCCAGGCCTGTCTGAAGTTTGCCAGAGAGCACATGGATGATACAGCAGAGGATTGGGAGAATGTCATGTGGTCAGATGAAACCAAAGTAGAACTTTTTGGTATAAACTCAACTCGTCGTGTTTGGAGGAAGAAGAATACTGAGTTGCATCCCAAGAACACCATACCTACTGTGAAGCATGGGGGTGGGAACATCATGCTTTGGGGCTGTTTTTCTGCCAACGGGACAGGACGACTGATCCGTGTTAAGGAAAGAATGAATGGGGCCATGTATCGTGAGATTCTGAGCCAAAACCTCCTTCCATCAGTGAGAGTTTTGAAGATGAAACGTGGCTGGGTCTTCCACCACGGCAATGATCCCAAACACACCGCCCGGGCAACAAAGGCGTGGCTCCGTAAGACGCATTTGAAAGTCCTGGAGTGGCCTAGCCGGTCTCCAGACCTCAACCCCATAGAAAATCTGTGGAGGGAGTTGAAAGTCCGTGTTGCTCGGCGACAGCCCCAAAACATCACTGCTCTCGAGAAGATCTGCATGGAGGAATGGGCCAAAATACCAGCTACTGTGTGTGCAAACCTGGTAAAGACCTATAGTAATCGTTTGACCTCTGTTATTGCCAACAAAGGTTATGTTACAAAGTATTGAGTTGAATTTTTGTTATTGACCAAATACTTATTTTCCACCCTGATTTACAAATAAATTCTTTAAAAATCCTGCCATGTGAATTCATGGATTTATTTTCACATTCTGTCTCTCACAGTTGAAGTGTACCTATGATGAAAATTACTGACCTCTGTCATCATTTTAAGTGGGAGAACTTGCACAATCGGTGGCTGACTAAATACTTTTTTGCCCCACTGTAGTGCACACTGGCATTCAGCGTGAGCAGTGAATTAGAAGCAAAAGACAGCTCTAAAAATATCATAAGCTACTTTTTCAATGACCAACATCTCCATATTACAGTGAAATGTTTGCGTGAAGTGAATAATTAGTCAAACTTGGTGTTTTACCTCATTTAATGAGTCATTCAGATCTATAACAACAAGCTAACAGCCAGATGGTAAAAACAACTCTTCCTCTATGCCGGAGGCATATTACCGTTGTAAGAGTAGTAAGTGTCCCCTGCCGTAAAACAACTAAGTGTGCTAGCACCAGCTATGACAATGTATTTATCTACTTTCAACTTACTGTGTCTGACTCGTCTTTGCTTGTCATCTAGAATCTTCTGGTGCTGATTCGTAACTGGCAACAGCCATGAAACTCACAAAACTGCACTGACTCCACTGACCAGTAATTGTAGGAGCACCTGTTCAACTTCTCTTTAATGCAATTATCTGATCAATCAATCACATGGCAGTTGCTTCAATGCATTTAGGGGTGGGGTCCTGGTCAAGACAATCTCCTGAACTCTAAACTGAATGTCAGAATGGGAAAGAAAGGTGATTTAAGCAATTTTGGGCGTGGCGTGGTTGTTGGTGCCAGACAGGCCGGTCTGAGTATTTCACAATCTGCTCAGTTACTGGGATTTTCACCCACACCCATTTCTAGGGTTTACTAGAATGGTGTGAAAAGAGAAAAACATCCAGTATGCGGCAGTCCTGTGGGCGAAAATACCTTGTTGATGCTAGAGGTCAGAGGAGAATGGGCCGACTGATTCAAGCTGATAGAAGAGCAACTTTGACTGAAATAACCACTCGTTACAACTGAGGAATGCAGCAAAGCGTTTGTGAAGCCACAACGCTCACAACCTTGAGGTGGATGGGCTACAACAGCAGAAGACCCCACCGGGTACCACTCATCTCCACTACAAACAGGAAAAAGAGGCTACAATTTGCACGAGCTCACCAAAATTGGACAGTTGAAGACTGGAAAAATGTTGCCTGGTCTGTTGAGACATTCAGATGGTAGAGTCAGAATTTGGCGTAAACAGAATGATAACATGGATCCATTATGCCTTGTTACCACTGTGCAGGCTGGTGGTGGTGGTGTAATGGTGTGGGGGATGTTTTCTTGGCTCACTTTAGGGCCCTTAGTGCCGATTGGGCATGGTTTAAATGCCACAGGCTACCTGAGCATTGTTTCTGACCATGTCCATCTCTTCATGACCACCATGTACCCATCCTCAGATGGCTACTTCCAGCAGGATAATGCTAGCCTAGTGAACTAGACCAAATTCTTGCTTTGCAAAGAATGGTCTAGGCACGCTCCATTGGAACCTCAGCAGCTCCTACCAGGACTCTGGCTAGCCAATCACAGCTCTCTAGAGGGGTTTCAAACACATAAAGAGCTGTGATTGGTCCATAATGGTGGGCCAATCATAGTGCTCTATCTGCTTAGTGAACAAATCACAGAGCTTTATCGCTTTGTGGGCCAATCAGGGCACTCTATATGCCTGGTGGGTGGGATGATGCAACAGAGTGAAACAAGAGTATGTCACATTCATTGTCCAGTGGAATGTGGAGATCATTTGAAAGACAACGGTAGAACCCGCCCCACAACCGAGAGCCGTCAATGGAGCATGGCCAGACTAAATAATACATTTATTTAGTCTGGCTTGCCAGGCTAGGATAATGCACCATGTCATAAAGCTCCAATCATTTCAACTTGACAATGAGTTCAATGTACAACAACGGCCCCCACAGTCACCAGATCTCAACCCGATAGAGCATCTTTGGGATGTGGTGGAACGGGAGCTACGTGCCCTGGATGTGCATCCCACAAATCTCCATCAACTGCAAGATGCTATCCTATCAATATGGGCCAACATTTCTACAGAATGCTTTCAGCACCTTGTTGAATCAATGCCACGTAGAATTAAGGGGGTCAAACACTGTATTAGTATGGTGTTCCTGATAATCCGTTAGATGGGTGTATATATATATGTGTGTGTGTGTGTGTGTGTGTGTGTGTGTGTGTGTGTGTGTGTGTGTGTGTGTGTGTGTGTAAAAATATTGTTTTGTGTTTGTTACAGTGTTTTCTCTCATTAGTCCTGAATGCCACTCGGCCGGCGGTAGACTTGTAACACAGCAGACACGTTGACCTGAAAACATAGGTGTGGTGATGTTGGCTGCGTTTCATTTAGAATAAATTCTGTTTGTTAGCAGTATTTACAGAACAACTGGCGCAAACAGCTGCAGGAATAGACTGCATCTGCATCTTTTTTCTACTCTTACTGTACAAGGGCCCTTTATCGACAGGTTTTACATTGAAACAGCCCGAGTCACATTGCTCTTTTTCCTACAGGGATGGAGTTATTTGAGGAAGCTCTACAGAAGTGGGAACAAGCCCTAAACATTCGTCATCAAAGCCAGTCGGCCTCCTGTAACAACAGCCTCGCCCTTCAGGCTGCAGCGTGTGAAGATGTTCCCACGGTAACCATCAAACATCGTCTTTTGAATTGGCCTTTACGTTGACATCGAGCATTGTTCTGGATTTTGTTTGGTTCACCTTCCGGCCCTTCAGTGCACCGAGTAGTAGAACAGCAGAGCTACTGTACAGATACTAAACGTTTTCTTTTGTTTGGTCTTAGGCTGAAGCCCAAAATAAAGCCTTTTCTGAGAAGTTAGAGACATTATTGCACAGAGCATACCACCTACAGGAGGATTTTGGCAGCAGTATCCCAACAGAGAGTGTGCTGGCAGACTTTGGTAAGAGTCGGCTGGAATGAAAAAAGGAAAATTAAGCTGGATTCTAGGCTCAAACATTTGAACAGTAACAGACTGACTACCAGCCTAACCTCAATAAATAAAGATGGAAAAAAGGTCTTTGGAGCACATTGAGTTTGTCTTTTCTTTAGCAGAGAGTGAAGGAACTCTTCTGTTGCCTCAAGTAGAAAGTTTCCATCGACCACGAGACGACGACGCGACTACCATTTCCTCGGAGGATTCCTTTTTCTCAGCTGCAGAAGTGAGTTTCTATTCTCTGTTGTTTGTCTGAAACTTTTTTATAAACGACCTATCTTTCAGAGTCCTAGGACTCCAAAGTGCTTTACACTACAGTGTACCATTCATTCATCCATTCACACACACACACACACGCACACACACACACGGCATTCTCACTGCACCTTTTTACACGTGTGTGTTTCATCTGTGCAGCTGTTGGATAACATGACTCTAGACGAGATCTATCCACCGATGAAGCCTGCAGCTCTTTACGAAGAGGCCCTGTTTCTGGTCCGGGAAGGCAAAGTCAAATTTAGATCGCTGAGGTATGAAAACCAGCAGTTTAAATATTGTTTATGTGTAGTTATAACAGATTTGGTTCACCTGGATAAAACTTTTAGCTCACCGTAGATGCTAACGTTGCTTTCTGCGTGAATAGATGCTGGTTTGCTCAGTTAAACTCGGTGTTTTAGAATTATCATGTGATCACGCAACCGTTACCAGATAATTCACACATTTCCTTCTCGTTGCCAGGACGGAATTACTTGAATGTTACGGAGACCAAGATTTCCTAGCCAAGCTCCACTGTGTGAGGCAAGCATTCCAGGTGAGTTTCAGCTGACTTTACCATCGAGGGATCTCAAAACTGAGATTTTGTTATTCTTTTATATTAATTCATAATTGTTGAAGATTTCTGCTGCAGATATCAGTGAAACATGCTAATGAAATGAGTATAACTCTATTAATTAAGCCTTTATCCAACGTTGTGCTTAAAACACCTTAAGAAACCATGGTTTATATTAATATATGCTAAGAACAACATGTAAATATGACATCATTCTTTCAGTTTAAATTTGTCAAAGGACAGGAAAACTAGAAACACTCCTATAAAAATGGATAAAAGCTTAAAGATATTGGCCAGAGGCAAATTTGCTTTGAACAACATGTGTAAATGTGTAGTCAAACCTCAGATGAAAAAGGTTTTGGGATTTTCACGGCTGGAATTTTAAGAAAATCAGAGTTTTTTTTACTGGCGTGGGAAAAACGGAAACTAACTTCCGGTCTAAGCCCTGGGCAGCTGGTGACGTTTCACAAGGAGATCTGCTGAAACCGCTATGGTAAACATCACCTGACTCCGGTGTTTCTGCATTAGAGTTATAGCAGAGAACAATGTGTCATCAGTCAGATGTAGCTTCTGAAGCCTCTGCTAGTCGGTCAGATTAGGTTTTTCTCTGGGATACGGCGACAAGAACAGATATTGGATTACCGTAGAAGTTCAGCTGAACTCCGATCCCGCCAGCTGGATATCACTACTGGAGGTGCAGACATGTTTTAGACCGTTTGACTCTGAAGACCCATGACCCGATTTGAACATCGAGGTGGATTCTGTTCATCTTCAGAACCAAAATCGGTACAGTTTGTTTACTTTTGTTAAATATTTCATTTCTGTGCTCCACCGCAAGCTCTAAGGCAGGGGTCGTCAACCTGTTCCCATCAAAGAGCCATTATTACCCGTTTCCCACAGTAAAGAAAACACTAGGAGCCACAGCAGCCGCGGCGTTGTGGGCGGGGCCTACCCTCAGACAGCAGAGAGCTGCTCACAACAGGCGACAGCAGCCGGTACCGGTCGCTCATGTCTGTCAAAGTTATCTTTCATAAAAAAGATAATCAATAAAACGATTTATATAAAGGGGATCCAGAAGTTGTAGCCCGTCTCTGCCTACAATATTTTGATATTTTTCACCCTGTCGGTGGTTTTACTGAGCAGGTGCCACTTTTGTCATACGTTTCTTTTTAAAACATGTTTAGACTGTTCAGAATACAAATCCAGGCTCTGTCACGTTTGATTGTTGTAATTAAACTTTGTAGGTGGGGAAGGTCAGAAAAGGATCCGATCATTTTGTTTTTCCCTCATTTACAGTGACGGAGATAACGGCGCAGTGCGCCTGGCTCTGGTGTTAATCCAGTTAAATTATATCTCTTTGCAACAATTTTCACAAGAAAACAGAACAGTTAAAAGCAGGGCTTGCATTGACCGGATAGTTCCCGTATTTGACCGTTTAGTTTGACGGAGAAAGAATAGAAAGAATTACCCCGACGCATGCAGACGAACTGACATTTTATTTGTTTCGCACATCGCAGATGTAGCTAAATCACCCAAGAAAAGATTCCCATCTGAACATCTGAGCTGGACACTGCTCAGCGCAGCTCACTGTCAGCGCGTACTACATAAGGTCCACAGCGAGCTGAAGATGTGGAGAAGGGCTTGGAGCGCGTCACAGAACCAGAGCGCATGCGGGAAGATTCCTCCGACTGAAGCGAGACTTGTCACTTAGAAAATGTTCCCTGATTATGAAACTTTGGCTGAATAGTGCTTGTTCCTGTCTCCAATGTGGCGACACATCCAGGAGCCGTCTGAGGAGAAGCCCAGAATCTCACATCCTCTTCAGCTCAGGAAGCACCTATGATTACGCACAAGCGTGACGCGCCAACCCGGTCTCACAGTAAGACTGGGTTGGAACTGTTCAGGTTTACGCAGACAATCTTTACATTTAGAATTGGCATACAGATGTAAAATTAATGCAGTAAAAATATAAAGCATTTAATTAAATCTCCATTCATTATTTTACAAGCACAGAGATGGATGGATGGATGGATGGATGGAAGAGCCGCATGCGGCTCCAGAGCCACGGGTTGCCGACTCCCGCTCTAAGCTGACGAGTTCTCAGCTGGTCTTCGCTCCATCATGTGTCCCAATATAATTCAGTAATCTACAGATATGTGTGCTGCCAGTTTTATGGCTCCATGCATATATTGATATAACTCTGGAAAATATATAACTAATAGCTCACCAGAATAAATCTTCCTGATGCTGGAGTAACTCCTTAGTTTGACTCGTTTGCACTAATCCAGGATGGCACGGACGTTCTACTGGTCCACGGAGGATCTATTGTTGATATGGGGATCATCTTTTACATTATATCTGTGTGTGTCGTAGCTTTCCCAAATGACTTGCTTTTTCCTTATCAGAGCTAACACAGTTAACTGTGTTGCTGCAGTCATGCTAACAGGACTCGGAGTCCAGAAGTACCGGTGCGATTCTAGATGGATTTATAGATGTAGATTATTATTTTAGATCTGACCTGTTATTTAAAAATGCGTGTAGGACACAGACTTATGGCTCAGACCTTTTGCCGCAGCTGTAAACGCAATTTTCCGTAATAATTAAGAGCACGAAAGTAAACAAAGTACAGTTATTCACAATACTAGCATCAGCAGCTACCTTGTTTTACGCGCTGGAGTGATGATTGCAGAACACAGTTCTTCACTCTCTGGAGGAGAGGATTTTGATTTTATCTGCAATCATTTATGACAAAATTCCTTAACAAAATGAAAAACTGAACCCAGTTCTTATTTATATAGATGGTAAAGTGTAGTTATACTGAATTTCTACAATTTTAATGCCGAATCTGGCCAATACCTTTAAAGTAAACCCAAACAGGACAAGGGGTACATTTCAGTGGCCGTCTCTTAGTCTGGAAAAAGTCAAGCAAATATTCTAGAGCTCAGAAGCGGCACCAATAATTACAGTAATCAGAATAAAAAATGAAAAAAAATTTTTTTTTAATTTTTTGATATCATAAATTGATTTAAATCTATTGCATTTAAATCCAAATAAAACCACAAAACACTTAAGCGAAAGTGATGCTGACAGTAATCTGATAAATCTGGGAACTAATCATGAAATATAAATGATCAGATAAGAAATAGTATATTTATAGTAGAAACTGTCCCAAAATAACAAAACAAAAAAGGTGAAATGATTCCCCCTCCCCCAGATGCTATTGTTGGATGAAACTCATCGCACTTTTTTTATGGAAACCGGGAAACAGATGATAGCCGGGCTGGTGGTAAAGGCAAACAAGGTAAACTACACACATTTGTTCCATTCAGATCAATCTTCTTTTTCTGTTGGTGCATGTAAATACATCAGATTTTGATTCTGGCTCAGAGTCCCAAAGCTTTTCTAGAGAGCTATGAAGACATGCTGCTTTACACCCAGAGGGAGGAAACGTGGCCCGTCACTCAGATGGAGCTGGAGGCTCGAGGGGTGAGTGATCTAATTATCATTTATAGAAATTCAGTCAGCTGCTAAATGTTACTGCATCACTCAGGCGAAGTGTGTTTTTGTTTTGTTTTTTACATCCTGTGCTCTCCTCAGGTGGTGTGTATGAACTTTTTCGACATTGTGTTGGACTTCATCCTAATGGATGCCTTTGAAGACCTGGAGAGTCCTCCCTCATCCGTGATAGCTGTGCTTAGGAACCGCTGGCTCTCCGACAGCTTTAAAGAGACGGTTAGTTTCACACACACGTGCACACGCAACAAACTTCTACCACCTTCTCTGAGAACTCTTTGTTTTCTTTGTAGGCCCTGGCGACGGCTTGCTGGTCTGTGTTAAAAGCAAAACGGCGTCTTCTCCTGGTGAGTTCCACGCTTCTTCTAGCTGTATTCTTCATGCCCGTCTGACCTCCAGCGCCTGTTACCGCTGCTCTCTGTAGGTTCCCGATGGGTTCATCTCCCACTTCTATGCCATATCAGAACACGTGAGCCCGGTTTTAGCTTTTGGGTTTTTGGGACCCAGGCAACACCTGAGTGAAGTTTGCACAATTTTCAAGGTGAGACTTTTAGGTAGCTGGAACATTTGTCCTAAATTAGGAGAACAGATTTGTAATTTAAATATGTCCTGCAGCCATGAAGTCCCCCTATTGTGAATGTAGGTTTTTTTATTTCGTTTAAAAAAATTTTTTTTCATTTATTTGATTTATTCGTTTTTTGGAAATAAAAAGTTCTGATTAAAACTTGACCTCAAGCTTCTGTAGCCATAATAAACACTGAAGTTACTGTTAGATCTAAATATTTACAAATATTGTAAATATACAACTTTGCCACTAGATGTCATTGCATGTTGGGTTTTATTTCGACCTTTACTGGTTTGTAAAAGCGCTATAATAGAATTAAAAGATGTTTAGACTGTCATTATTTCATCCATTAGTGTTTTGTAGGTAACCCAGGAGTGATTGTGTCTTATTAAACCATTTCCTGTCAGTCATTTCTGTTCTTTTCACCTGCAGCAACAAATCGTGCAATACCTTAAGGACATGTTTGATCACGACAAGGTGCGCTTCTCCACTGCTCAGTGCTTGGCCGAGGACGTTCTGAAACTTTCCCACCGCAGAGGTGACATTATACTGGGGTATCTGGGAATCAATAGTCTACTGGAACTGAATGGATCCCTGCCCAGAGATGCTCAAGAGTCCTGAGGGACCAACTAGGAGCGTTGAAGGACGAGGAACTCGACACTAGACAACCAGCATTCTTCAAGTCTTCATCAAGTCACTGGATTTGTTTCATCCCATCGGCTTGTGTTGGTGCAGGATGCTGCTGGGATCCTCTTCTCCCTTGTGTTGCTGCTTTGTTACATATCCAGAATGCCAACTGTAATCACAGACACGTGAGGACTTGTCCCTGCCTCGTCGGGCGACTGGTTACTCGTTAAAACACAGCTGACAAACACTTCCAGCCAATGAGGGCCGTGCCTTCTACACAAGGTATTCTTCGCCTGTGGAGTTGGGTTATTCTTGTGAAAAAGTGTCGATCAGCTTTTTTAGGTTTTATATCGCTCACGGGATCGTCAGCCGGCTGAAGGCTGAAGCTGCTAGATGATATTGGGTTTGAATCCTCTTTAATTTCCAAGTTTCTGTTTGGTTTGATTGCTTTAATCAAACTTGACAAATTAATGTGTGTGTGTGTGTGTGTGTGTGTGTGTGTGTGTGTGTGTGTGTGTGTGTGTGTGTGTGTGTGTGTGTGTGTGTGTGTGTGTTAATGCAATCAGAAATAATGTAAAATTGGCGTTGGGAGCAAACATTTATGCGCAGGTTAAACCCTCCCAAAGCTCACAGACTAAACCGTGACTCCAAGTTAGTTTTGCAAACTGATTTATTTTTAGGCTTTTGTTCGGATTCCTGCTTCAACGTCAAACGTCCTTCTTACTTCTAACTGGTTGGATATGATTAGAAATGTCACTTTTGGTCAAAGTTTCTAAAAATGGAGCTGGATTTATTTCTACTTTCTACAAACATGAAAACTGGTCGTAATGAAGTCCGGATTGTGTCTTAATTTAATTCTAAAACTGATATAGACCTTTTCCCCGATCATCCATCCTTCCATCCATTATTTTCAGATTATCTGGAGTTGAGTCGAGGGGGCAGCAGCCTAAGCTGAGAGGCCCACACTTGCCTCTCCCCAGCCATTTGGGCCAGAACCTCTGGGGGGATCCTGAGACATTCCCTGGCCAGCCGAGAGAATAACGTACCTCCAGCGTGTCCTGGGTCTTCCTTTAGGTCTCCTCCTGTTGGACGTGCCCAGAAAACCTCACTAGGAATGCGTCCAGGAAGCATCCTGACCAGATGCCCGAGCCACCTCAACTGGCTCCTCTCGATGTGGAGGAGCAGCGGATCTACTCTGAGCCCCTCCCGGATGACTGAGCTTCTCACCCTATCTCAAAGGGAGAGTCTTGACACTCTGTGGAGAAAACTCATTTCGGCCGCTTGTACCCGGGATCTCGTTCTTTCGGTCACTACCCAAAGCTCATGACCATAGGTGAGGGTAGGAACGTAGATTGACCAGTAAATTAAGCTCTCTTTTCACCACGACAGATCGGTACAACACCCGCATCACAGCAGATGCAGTACCAATCCGCCTATCGATCTCACGCTCCAGCTTTCCCTCACTCGTGAACAAGACCCCGAGATACTTAAACTCCTCCACTTGGGGCAGGACCTCATCCCTGACCCGGAGAAGGCTTTCTACCCTTTTCCGAATCAAGACCATGGTCTCAGATTTAGAGGAGCTGATTCTCAATCCCAGCCGCTTCACACTCGGCTGTGAACCGCTCCAGTGAGAGCTGGAGATCACGTTCTGATGAAGCCAACAGGATCACATCATTTGCAAAAGAAACCTGATCCTCAGGCCACCAAAACGGATGCCCTCCACACCTTGGCTGCACCTATAAATCCTGTCCATAAAAGTTATGAACAGAATCGGTGACAAATGGCAGCCTTGGCGGAGTCCAACTCTCACTGGGAACGAGCCCGACTTACTGCCGGCAATGCGGACCAAGCTCTGGCACCGGTCATACAGTTTTTTGACAACCTCAGTGACCTCAGCACCAGAGATTTGAGAGCCCAACTCAAAGTCCCCAGACTCTGCTTCCTCATTGGAAGATGTGCCGGTCGGATTGAGGAGGTCTTCGAAGTATTCTTCCCACAGATCCACAACGTCCCGATTAGAGTTCAGCAGCACACCGTCGCCACTATAGGTAGTGTTGGTAGCGCACTGCTTTCCCCTCCTGAGGCACTGGCTGATGGACCAGAATCTCCTCGAAGCCGTACAGAAGTCTTGCTCTATGGTCTCACCAAACTCCTCCCATGCCTGGGTTTTTGCAGCCGCGACCACCCGAGCCGCATGCCGCTTGGACTGCCGGTACCTATCAGCTGTCTCTGGAGTCTCACAGGCCAAAAAGGCCTGATAGGACTCTTTCTTCAGCTTGACAGCATCCCCAACTGTCGGTGTCCACCAGCCGGTTCTGGGGTTGCCGCCACAACAGGCACCAACGACCCTGCGGCCACAGCTGCGGTCGGCCGCCTCTACTGCAGATCTGGAAAAAATCATCCATGCCTTTGTGTCATCACGCTTAGACTACTGTAACGCTCTTTTTACTGGTCTCAGCAAAACCTCCTTCTCACGCCTTCAAGCCATCCAAAATGCAGCAGCCAGACTCCTAACCAAATCCAGCAGACGAGCTCACATCACTCCAGTTTTACAGTCCCTCCACTGGCTCCCGGTAGAATATAGAATACAGTTTAAAGTTTTAGTCCTGAACTCTTAACAACCAGGCTCCAAGCTACCTATCTGAGCTTTTATCCCCACACATCACCTCTCGGAACCTTAGATCCACATCTGAAAACCTCCTGGCTGTTCCTCGAACCAGACTGAAAACCAAAGGGGACAGGGCCTTTCAGACTATTGCACCCTGACTTTGGAACAGTCTGCCTTCAAATCTCCGTCTCTCTAACACTGTAGAGGTCTTTAAAAATCATCTAAAAACACACCTTTTCATCCAGGCGTTCCCTCCCTAAATGTTCAAAAAGATGGCTTTGTTCGGGTTCACACCTTCACTTTGTTTATACTCATGAATTTATTTTCTATTTTATCACACCTATTGTTTTTCTGATGTTTTTATTGGTTAGAGGTATTTGTCCTGATCCTTATCATGTTGTACAGCGCTTTGTGATTTATATCTGCAAAAGGCGCAATATAAATACACTTTTACTTACTTACTTACAATGGAGGTACAGAACAGGGTTCATTCAGACTCAATGCCCCCCCCCCCCCCCCCCCCCGGAACATTTTGGAAGTTCTGTCAGAGGTGGGAATTGAAACTCCTTCTGACAGGAGACTCTGCCAGACGTTCCCAGCAGACCCTCACAACACATTTGGGCCTGCCAGGTCTGACCGGCATCCTCCCCCACTATCAGAGCCAACTCGCCATCTGGCAGGGGTCAGTTGACAGCTCTGCCCCTCTCTTCACCCGAGTGTCCAAGACATGCGGCCACAGGTCAGACGAAACAACAACAAAGTCGATCATCGAGCTGCGGCCTAAGGTATCCTGATGCCAAGAGCACATATGGACACCTTTATGTCTGATCATGGTGTTCATTATGGACAATCCATGAGTGGCACAGAAGTCCAATAACAAAACACCACTCCGATTCAGATCAGGGGGGCCGTTCCTCCCCACCACACCTCTCCAGGTCTCACTGTTGTTGCCCACATGAGCGCTAAAGTCCCCCAGCAGAATGAGGGACTTACCAGAAGGAGCACTCTCCAGCACCCCCTCCAAGGTCTCCAAAAAGGGTGGGTAGTCTGAACTGTAGTTTGGTGCATAAGCACAGACCACAGTCAGGACCCGTCCCCCCTGCACGTAGGTGGAGGGAGGCTACCCTCGTTCACCGGGGTAAACCTCAATGTACATGCACCAAGATGGGGGGCAACTAGTATGCCCACCCCTGCTCGGCACCTCTCAGTGGGAGCAACTCCAGAGTGGTAGAAAGTCCAACTCCTCTCAAGGAAACTGGTTCTGGAGCCAGAGCCATGCGTTGAGGTGAGTCCGACTATATCTAGTCGGAACCTCACACACCAACTCAGGCTCCTTCCCCACCAGAGAGGTGACATTCTATGTACCAAGAGCCGAGGATCAGACCGCCAAGGACCCCGCCCTCAACTACTACCCATCACACATTGCATCCGACCTCTTTGGCCCCTCCCACGAGTGGTGAGCCCATAAGAAGGGGGATCCACGTTTCCTCTTTGGGCGGTGCTTAGCCAGCCTCCATGGGTGAAAGCCCAGCCACCAGGCGCTCGCCAACGTGCCCCACCTTCAGGCCCAGTGGCCCGCATCCAGGCGAGGGAACACGGTTTCCATTTATATTATTCATCATAAGAGGTGTTTGGGTTGCTCTTTGTCTGATCCCTCACCTAGGACCTGTTTACCATGGGTGACCCTACCAGAGGCATAAAGCTTCAGACAACTTAGTCCCTATAGGATCATTGGAACACTCAAACCCCTCCACCACGGTAAGGTGGCAGCCCAGCGATTATTATTATAATCCACTGAGAAAATTGTACTTTGTGACTTTTTCTGGTAAACATTCAAGGAAATAAATGGTTACTATGCAAATATTTAAAGTAAAGATTTATCCCTTCAGCTGACAGGTGTCTGTTGAGTTTACACTGGTCAGCTTTTTTTTCTTAGTTATATCTGCACTTCTGCCAACAGGTGGCAGTATTGTCTAATTTGTAACATTGTTGCTGTGCAACTGTAAGTTCTAGTCTCCTCAAATGGCCATTTTAAAAAATGTTTCACCTTAAATGGACAAGATAAATTGAGCAAAAAGGAAAACATCTATTGACATTGGAGATTGTTAAATTGCAAAATGTATTTCCATTATTGTACTGTAGTTGTGGTCTAATGTATTATATGTAGCTCATTAGTAGAAAAGGCCTGAAGGCAGGAATGCGGTCAAAACCTCCTTTTTTTCTGAACAATATGAAAACTATTAAGGATTATTATCTAACTGTAGAGATGTGTGTGACATCTCATGCAACAATCTTCTTGTCTTCAGATCATTTTCATCTGTACAGCTCAGTGATGGACTGATGTTCTGTCCAGACAGAGCCTTTCACACACTGCAGCTTTTTGTTACCCTGAACAAGATTAGGCCCATGTGGAAATGGAGAAAAAAACATGACGACTACATTGATTTTGTTCTTGAGAGTTTGCCCCATTTTTTTAAACACTAGAATAAATAATAAACATCCCTAACCCAAATCCATCAAAATAGATAAGTTCTTAAAATTGGTGCATTAAAAAAACATGGTTCCTTTTAGGTCCAAATTACCAGAACATGAACCATATTTTAACAAATGACAGAGTTTTATCCCCCCCCCCACCCCCCACCCCCAATGTAAGTATAAAGCAGCCGGATGCTCTTTATTAAAGGATCGTGATTAAGTTTCAATTTCAAGACAAGAGCCAGAGTTTGAATAATTTTCTGCACTGGAGCATAAGTGTGTGCTCACACCGCCAAGGCAAAAAGACAGTGGCAGTAGTCTTAGAAAAGCAAATGTTGCTGCCCATCAGTCTGGATGTGGGTTAGAATAGAATAGAACAGAAGATAATTTACTTTATTGATCCCACAGTGGGGGAATTCACTAGTTACAGCAGCACAAACACTTGGAGAATAATTTGAATTAAAATAACAGCGTGTATATACACATAGGCAGTAAGCTAGTATTGCAACCTTCTACCACTAAAAACCACAAATAAAAAATAAAAAACTTGGGTTCCAGCACTATGCAGCATTCTGTAAGGGACACAGACATACTATGTGAATCTGGTATTGCACAAGGGTTATAAGGACATTTCCATACAGTCCATTTGTCTGTTTTATAACATATTTTTCAAGCCTGTTTTTAAAATATTCATGTTCATGACAATGAAAATAAAAATACTAATGAAAAGTGGGAAAAGGATAAAAATATATAATCACCTTATCTCAGCTGTCAACACAGTAGTAGAGGCTGATGATTTGGGCTCATGGGGAGCCTGAGTCTCCTCCCCTTCCAGTCGGCATGGGGAGCCTGACTGAAAGTGAGTGGGCAACGAAACTTACTTTCTGGTCCGCTTTGCCTTACGCCCTGAATGACACATATGTTGTACTTTAGTTTAAATGAAAAATTATTATTTGTGTTTCAGCTAAGTGTTGTGTAGTTTGAGATTTATTGCATGCAAAAAAATATTAAAAAGACTACGAAGCAGAATTCTCACATATGATGTCACAGCAGAACATCTTTCCCCCCAACGTAGCTGTCACTTTCCATGTGGCCAGATCTACACTCACCTAAAGGATTATTAGGAACACCTGTTCAAACTTCTCCGTAATGCAATTATCTAATCAACCAACCACATGGCCGTTGCTTCAATGCATTTAGGGGTGTGGTCCTGGTCAAGACAATCTCCTGAACTCCAAACTGAAGGTCAGAATGGGAAAGAAAGGTGATTTAAGCTATTTTGAGCGTGGCATGGTTGTTGGTGCCAGATGGGCCGGTCTGAGTAGTTCACAATCTGCTCAGTTACTGGGATTTTTACCCACAACCATTTCTAGGGTTTACAGAGAATGGTGTGAAAAGGGAAAAACATCTAGTTTGCGGCAGTCCTGTGGGCGAAAATGCCTTGTTGATGCTAGAGGTCAGAGGAGAATGGGCCGACAGATTCAAGCTGATAGAAGAGCAACTTTGACTGAAATAACCACTCGTTACAACCGAGGAATGCAGCAAAGCGTTTGTGAAGCCACGACACGGATAACCTCTGGTGGCTACTTCCAGCAGGATAATGCACCATGTCACAAAATTCCAATCATTTCAAATTGGTTTCTTGAACATGGCAATGAGTTTCCTGTACAACAACGGCCCCCACAGTCACCAGATCTCAACCCGATGGAGCATCTTTGGGATGTGGTGGAATAGGAGCTTCGTGTCCTGGATGTGCATCCCACAAATCTCCATCAACTGCAAGATGCTGTCCTATCAATATGGGCCAACATTTCTACAGAATGCTTTCAGCACCTTGTTGAATCAATGCCATGTAGAATTAAGGCAGTTCTGAAGGTAAAAGGGGGTCAAACACTATTAGTGTGGTGTTCCTGATAATCCTTTAGGTGAGCGCATATTGGCTTTCTCCCATGTTTTGTCTTGGACAAAGGATGCAAAGCTCGCTTAACTCAGCCATTTTCTTCTACATCTTGTCTGGTTTGATGATCTAAATTTGGAGAAACAAGCAGTTGTCCTCTACAACTTTTCACACAAACTCAAAATAACTTTTGGGTCAAAAATAAGTGCTTTCTTGGCATCTAAATTTTGTTAAAATTCACAGACGTCATTCACGGAATTCAGAAAATAACTTTCATCGGCCCATTGACTCCCATTCATTTTTTTGACATAGGGTACCCATGGACTGATAGATTGGTGTGAATTAGGCTCTCTGTAGCAATCGGGGAATCAGCCATCAACTCCTCTTTTAGACCAAAGTATTTCAGAGCCAAATGTGATTCTGTTTGACAGTTTAAACTGGACCAAACTGAATCATAAAACAAGACCGTGATCTCAAACACAGCAGCAAAACTGCATCAGAATAACTGAAAAACGACAAAACAAAACCCACAGACTTTAAAGAAAAATAAATCATACATTTTTGTCAAATGGCGCCATCTAGTGACGGGAAACGGTACTACACCGTGAGCTATTCTCCCTACTTCCATGATTAGGGCTGGAAGAAACGCCCATCTTCATGAACATGCATTTATAGCTGGCCAACATAGCTAAAACACAATATCTTATTATTATTATTCTCACGTATGCTGTTTGTTGTTATGACTTGCATCGGTCTTGGCACTTCTGCAATCGTGTGCACACGATCTGTGATTGACAATTAAGTAAGCAGAAGGTAAGTAAGCGAATATCTAACACTATTGGCTAAAGCTGAGGGGTGGCCAGTTCAAATTGCATGGGGCTCTTAGGAATCGGGGGCAGGCTCAGGAAATAAATGACATGTTGCCTAGCTTATATCGCAGTACAGTTTCATCAGAGTGAAAAGAAAACTAAAGCCAGTTTCACACAGCAAGCATCAGCGGAACGGAATGGGAGCGAAGCGGCACCGCTTCAAACAGAATCCAATTATAGTCTATGGAGTGTTTCTAACCAGCTGCAATGCGGCAATTTCCAGGCGCGTCCTAGAAGCGGCATGCCGTGCCGCTAAAGATAGGATCGAGTTCTAATGGGCCATTCCCATCTGTACCGGGTCAGCCCGGGCCGGGTAGCCCCAGTCGGCCCCAGCCTGGTCCGGTTGATTCCACACATCCTTGCCTTAAGCCCATGTGGGCTGATTCTACCCACCAATCAGAGGCTTGCTCTAATGGAAGGTGTGAATTTGCTGTCAGCAGTGGGTGTGTTGGCCCTGGTCGGCCTGAAGCAGACCCCCTCGAGAAGAGGGCTGAGAATGAGCCTTGGTTGGCCCGGAAAAATACCAGGCCACCCAGATATGTAAACAACCTACGCTACCCGGCCCGGGCTGACCCGGTACAGATGGGAATGGCCCATAATAATTTTTCCGTAAGCCGCTTCTGGGAAACGTCAATTTCCGCTGTTCACATAGTGCGAGACAGGAAACCGCACACAGTTTCAGTGTAAAATCCCTGGTTATTTTCAAAATAAAATGCAACGTTGCGATGTTATGCATCACTTACGTCAGTACGTGTGACCGAACAGCTTTGTTTACCACCAGTTTCGAGAAGTGCAGCGGTGTGATTCCTCGCGGGGGTTGTGATCTCTCGATGAGGAAGTCTCGAGGGAGAATCTCGCGGGTACAGCGAGGCGCAGTGAGGAAGCCGTGCCGCGGCCAAGACTCTCCCGGTGTGAAAAGGACCGCTTTGAAGTTCGCGAGTGAGCCGCTCCGCTGCTGTTCCGTTCCGCTGATGCTTGCAGTGTGAAACCGGCTTTAGATTTTAAAATAAAAAAGGGGAAACAATTGCACTTAAATGACCCCAAACCCCACACATTTATGATTTTACTCTGAATGTTTATTCAGTTTACTTTATGATAATACAAGATAATTTTTCTATGTGCAATTTTTGACTTTGGCATTTAAAAAAACTTTTTCCCACCTTAAATGGCCCATTTTTATCTTCTTTTTCTTTAATGTCTTTTTTTTTGTGTCAGTCGTCGTCTTCAAACTTAATTGTTTAACCGCAAGAAGATTTTGAGACTGGCTCCTATTTTCATTAGGTGTGGAAACTCCACAAGCATAATTCAAACATTTTATATGACAAGCCATCATTAAGTCATTAATTAAACAGTTATTACCACTAACAAGGTTAGACAGTTCAAAAGTACTAACTTCCATGAGAGGATTTAATTTTGTGTGAATTTGAAACACAATAAAATGAAATAGTATTGGCCTATTAATTATAACTGATGCCAATTTGTGAGCATTTAAACTGCTGCAATTTTATTTAAAAGAAAAAAAGATAATATGTTCAAACAAGACAGATAATCTTTTCTTGAATTTAAGGTAATAAAAACCATGTTTTTAACAGAAAATAAACCTCAGTGATCTCCTGTTTGAGTGAAAAACAGTGAGTCGTAAAAGGGTTTGATCTTGTTATTACAAAGAGAAGATTCTTCGTTATGCTGCTATTGTTTGTCCTCACACCAACCAAACCAGTTTGAGTGAGGTTGTTGAATTAGTGGGAAGCACATTATCAGTTCAGCTATCAGGATTCACCTTCCACCGAACAAACACACCAGGGATGTGTCCAGAAAAACATGAGTCATTGCTATATTTAAAAACAGATTTTGTTTACATTTGCTTACTTTATATGGAAACAGAAGTTATTTTAGAACTCACAGTTTTGAGTCCTTTGCATGTTCGCCCAGTAGTTATTGAGTTATTCTGGAGAAGTCTTCCCTTTATATCCTATTAAAGAGGTCATTGAGCTAATTTCAGAGTCAGAGGATCTTCTCTCTAATCAACTCTGAATTAGATGAAACTCTGACAACTACAGCTTTGTTCTTCAAACTTCAAACATCACTTATTGATGCTGAGATCGCAAAAACAAAGTTTTTATTTGTTGAATATGCAAAAAAGGTTATTTTTCACTGGCCTTAACTGTTTTGTGTAAAAAAAAAAAAACAATTTAAAGACCAAGTTCACTCGTTTTCCATCACAAATGCAGTAGTTTCCAGTGTAAGTGAATGCCCTGTGAGTCGATCTCTGTGGGACAAAAGCTCTGGTCTCTTGTTTCAGGAACTAGAAGTTAGCTGGAGAGAGGAGCAGAAAACACCAGGGGTGTTTCTCAATGTCAAGGCGCCTGGCCTGGCGAGGCGATGTCTTGCGAGGCCAGGCACCTTGCTTAAGGGGACACTGTCCTTCCTTGGTCCAAGAAAACTGTCAAATGGAACAGACTTGCATCACATGACCGCGGCTTCCACGGCGGTCACATAATGTCATGTGACATGGGAGATAACGTTATATTTTATTTGTATGAGTTTCAATATAAATATATAACAAGCCTTTTACTTTTTAACATGTGTATATATTTATTAACTTAAATTTATAAGTGAGTTACTACCCGCTAGCCACCAAAGCTGCAACTAATAAGCAACTAACCAATCATAGCTAACTTCATTGGATCTAAAAAAACATTTAAAATTAGTTGACTTACTTTTAAACTTGAAATTTGTCCCCGAAGTAGCTGCCGGCTTCTGATCCGCCATTTTTTTGAAAATACTGCGGCGTAATCTGGGTAATTTTTGACCAAGCCTAGGCTACAAGACACCTCCCGTGTATCCTTGCTCAGCTAGCTAAACGGCTAACAAACAGAAAACACACACGCCTTGGTAGAACATGAACATTGGAACACGTCTTGGTGGCTCCTGATGACCATTAGGCAACCGGGGAGAGGCCAAGACATCAAGGCGAGGTTCCTTGGCATTGAGAAACACCCCAGGATTCTGAGTCTTACTTCCTGATTTTCTGACATCTTGCCTCTGATTGGCTAACAATACTACAACTCCACCACTGACTAGGCCATTGGATTTTTGCAATGTTGATGTTTTATCTCCAAAAAATAACACAAACCTGGAGGAGTTCTGCCATGTTGTGGAGTTGCTAATGCTAACTGTTAGCTTCTACTAGCCGAGACGTTCTCTCCTGAACGCAGAACCAGCAACAGCCTTTCCCATTTCGAGTCAAGATGGGTGAGTCCGTAAATGCTAATTTTCAGTGTGACGTAGATCTGCCCGGCTTATAATCTGATCATTTGCGCATCTATTTTCATTGGAGGAAATGGGGGTAGAGGACTGCTTTCATGCTAAGCCTGATTTTGAAACTCAGAGTCAAAATGACAATCCTTCCCATCTTAGATTACGGTGACATCGTTTATACGACTGCTTCCAAAAAAAAACTTCTTCATGGACTCGATTGATAGTTCCTGATCAATGCGCCTGCTTCTGAGTACCTAAAGGTTGTTTTCAGTCTATTTTGATTGCTTGTACATATTGTAAATGAGAACAGTCCTTTGTCTTTATGTCTGTTTTTATTTTATCTGTTGTTCTTTGGTATAAAGCTAACTATGTGTCTGTTGCTGCTGCCTCTTGGCCAGATCGTCGTTGTAAATGAGAATGATTTCTCAATCTCATCAGGTTAAATAAAGGTTAATAAAATAAATAAGAGTGACCGATCATATTTAAAAAAATAACAAGTAAAAAAATGATTTCTCAGTGAACTTGCTCTCTAAAGAAAAGAACGTTACAGTGAAAATGGCTTTGCTGAAATGAAGTAAAGATGATCAAATTTTGACTAAAGCTGTATTTAGTTATGGAGATAAGCACATCTGCCCACTTCTAAAGTTACATCTGTTTAATTGCATGTCAACACAAATAGTTAATTTGCCAAACAGCAACTCTGTGTTTGTAGACCTCTAGATTCGGTGAAGATGACTTCTCGAAGTTCAAACTGAGCATCAGATCAGAGGAGAAAGGAGATTTAAATTTGGGATGGTGGTTGGTAGAGACTGGCTGGTCTGAGTGGATCACAAACTGCGGATCTGTTGAGATTTTCACCCACAGCCATCTCTAGGGTTTACAGAGAATCTTTAAAAACTGTTTCAGACAGCAGCAGCTCAACAAACATCAGCATATCATCGTTGACCAGGGGCGGCGTTAGGCTGGCTACTTGGGCTGAAGCCCCGGATGTTTCATGAAAAGCCCCGGATCTAAATCGCGGAAGTAACATGCAGTACCAAAGTCCAACAGAGAGGGAGCAGCTGGCAGTGGTTTGTATACAGCCTGCCTGAGCCTCCACCACTGAAGAAGAAGCCCTTCAGCAGCCGCTTCTTCTACAGTCTGCCTGAAACGCATGAGTGCGGATGGACTTAAGGACGTTTTTTAGACAAAAAGTACAGAACCCCAGCTTTGATGAGACTGGTGTTGACTCAAGTTTGTGAGTCTTATTTGAAAATATTTGTTGTGCTGCTGGTTTGCCTAAAGTTAGCTTACTATCAGGTAAAGTTGTTGGAGAAAGAACGGGAATATTTACTATCATCTCACACTAAACACTAACAGGAACAATACTCTGCCCTGAAAATGCTTAATATGTAGCTTCAGATTAAAAATTATGTGGTGCAAGACATATATGATGTTGACTAGTGCGTGTCACGTGTGTGCGCACACGTGTGTTAAGCCCCGGATCTTCTTCAGTCCTAAATCCGCCCCTGTCATTGACCCTGAAAGCAGATGGATCCCCGCAATGAAGACTACACCTTGTGTCTCTCCTGTAATTTAAGAACAGGAAACTAAGTAGAATTCACACAGGATCACCAGAGCTGGACAATATGAGATTAGAAACATGTTTCCTGGTCTGATGAGTCTGGATTTTTCCAGCTGCAGCTTACAGAGGGTTGGGTCAGAATTTGGTGTCCACAACATGAAAGCATGGATCCATCCTGTCTTGGATCAATGATTCAGGCTGTAGATGTAATAGTTTCTGGTTCCACGTTATGTCCGTAAGTACCATCTGAGCCTGGTTTAAACACTACAGCCTACCTGACTATCAATGCTGACCATGTTCACCCCTTAAGACCACAGGGCACCCATCTTCTGATGGCTACTTCCAGTAGGATGATGCACCAAGTCACAAATCTCAGATATTTTCTAACTGCTTTCTTAAACACGAGGATGAGTTCCAGGGACTCCAATGGTCTCCACAAACATCAGACCTAATATGGTTCCAGAACCTTTGGGATGTGGTTGAACAGGAGCTCCTGGATGGAGGTGATGTTGTCATGTCGGTTTGTACCAGAACCTCTGAGGATGATTCCCAATGCTTTATTGTATATTTGTCAATAATAACTGTCAACTGTCTGATGACGGGGGGGGGGGGGGGGGGGGATTACTGGTAAGGTGTGCCTGATAAAGTGGCAATCAGTTGTTTATCAGTGTTTACATTTATTGATATTGTTGAGTTAAATTTTCGTCTATACTTAAGAACTATAATGTATTGCAGGGAACTTATATAAAAGTTTCTAATTTTATCCTTATTTTGAAGATTTAAATGGAAAATTAAATGTTAAATAAAAAAAATTTCAGGACTGTTCAAAAATGTGATTTCATAAATGAAAACTATGAAGCTTTCTTTCCTGCACGCCTAAATGACACCACCAGGATGGTTTCCATCACAGCTAGCTGCAGCGTTTGTTTACTTTATGTACAAACACATAAAAAAAAACAAAGGAGCAAAAATAAGCGTGACATCATCCCAGCTCGTCTCCGATTGGAGGAAATTTAAACATCTATTTCTTAAACGAGTTATTCTGTATTTACACCACAGCGTGCTTATTACACAACAAAGGAGTGTAAACTCACACCCATTAGGCGTACATGAGTGTATAAAACAATGTTGAAGAGTGAGAGAGCTGAGGATGGATGATGAATGTCCTCATGTCATGTCTGGACCTGCGGTCCGGTGAGGGAGGGGGAGCTGGA
Organism: Nothobranchius furzeri; assembly: GCF_043380555.1. Classification (NCBI taxonomy): domain Eukaryota; kingdom Metazoa; phylum Chordata; class Actinopteri; order Cyprinodontiformes; family Nothobranchiidae; genus Nothobranchius; species Nothobranchius furzeri. The sequence continues at coordinate 62,174,089 of NC_091746.1, forward strand.
CCAGACCAGATCAGAACGGAGCAGAGCAGCCCGTCGAGGAGAAGCGACACCTGCAAACAAAACCCCACAACACCGGAGCCTTCGCTCTTCATTTTTCCTCCTGGGGCGAAAAAACTTCGATGAAACAGACGCCGAAGAGGGACTTCAAAGGAGTTGAGCCGAGCGCCGAGGTGAGCGCGAGACAGGCGGAACATCAGAAAAGTCGCGCGACAGCTCGGACCGAGTGTTGGGGAAAAGAGAGAGAGGCGAGGGCAGGTAATAAATGATTCATCCTCATCTAGTGTAGATTAATAACTGCATTAAATGATGAAATAACACGGAAACATGCTCACAGAGAGACTTTAAAGGCAGCGCTCGTTCCGTTGGTTAATCTTTTGATGTGGTGGTGCGTTCACAGCAGGTAAGAAAAGTAGCTCGAATTGCTCGCTTTCCCCCTCCACTCACAAGCTGCTCTTTGTTGTGAACTTAAAAACACTAATTTCTGCTCTCGTGCGTGTGGATTTTTGCATGCGTGGGTTTCACTTCTAAGTGAGAGGCGTCCATTATTGCGCGTCTAGTCAGATTTAGCATTATTGGAAACTTTTAAAAACACTTGGTAATTGTTATTACAATGACTCAGAAAGAAAACCTTTCATTTGCAACACACATTTAAACTCCTGAATGCAGCCGATGTGCTGCCTGTGATTTGTGCAACAGTTACAGTGGCTTTAGGCAACAAGTACAGCTCTTTATTTCTTCGAGTCTCTGATGGCACTTTGCCGCATGAGAGGATTAAGCCATGCATCACCTGAGAAAAATCCAAACAATTCAGGATGTACCTGCTTATGTCTGAGAATGTTAACACAGCTTTCATAGAAGTCGAAAACCTTTAACAAATGCTTTTCGACAGCGTGTGTTCTCCTGTGATGTGTGGTCTCCTTTCCCACGCTCTGTTCTGCAGCTCATGGCTTTAAGCCAGCACAGGTTTCTTCTTCAGTCTGAGCAGCAGTTACTGTAAACTCAGATACAGGACTAGGACACTAAGTCTCTACATCCTCAAAAAGCCTTACAAAAAGGCCCTCATCCTATCGCATCTGCGACCTTATTTTGGGTTCCCGATCACACTATCTGCCCCAGGTTCTTCTTGGTAGACCACATATTATTTGTTTACGAAGCTCTGACCCTGACAGGTGTTGAATGCATGCACACCTGGTCCTTTACATAAAGGGAAGGTAAACCGGCAGCAGCTGACTGAACAGGGTGGGACCTGACAGCGGGACAATGTTTATTCTACAGTATAGCTTGCCTTCTGTTCCTTTTTACAATAGCTGATATGTGTTAGACAAGAACCAAACGCCCATGTCTGTGGAGTTCTCTATTGATAATGCGGTGCAGCCTTTGAACCTGATAGGTGTATTACTGTAGGTCCAACCCCAAGGCAATGACAGGGTTGAATCTGTAGTGAAATATCTGAATGCCGCTGCTGTTTTCTGACCTTTTACTGGTTGTTATTTACAAAAAAGGGAATTTTAGAACAGCATACTTCTATTAAATTAGATAAATTAAATTAATTAATCTGTCGTGAGAAGCAGACATTCTTATGGTTTAGTTGATTTGATCGAATCGTTGCTGCAATTTTATTTGAAAACATAATGTGAATTAAAGAAATAAATCATTTAGTAGAAAATCATCTTACGAATGAAAATAGCAGCTTATTTCCAAGCCTCTGGTTTCACCATTTTGATTACTTTTTCACGTTGTTCATCAAGTATGGCCCAGTTCAAATCAATCAATCAAATGGCAGGATTTGAAGATAGATTTTCAAAGATGAGAGACCTCATACATGGTGTTAAAAAAATCATGACTTGGCCACTTGGCAAATTCTACACACAATAATATTTCACTCACACTCTTTCGTTTAATCCCTTGTTTCAGACTGGTTTGCTAATGCCATCAAGCTATTGGATAAAATTTGCATTAAAGTGAGTTTTTTTTTATGTCAGATAGAAATTGTTCCTTTTGAATCATGAAAGTTTCTTAAATGGTAATGTGGGCCAGTTGTAAGTGGTGGGAAGCTGCTCCCCCTGAATCACTTCTATCCCTGTTAGCAGGTCAAACAATGTCCTGCATTTGGCCCTTCAGTTCCTCTAGAAACAGTCAGCTCACTGTTAACTGAGAAAATAAACATGCTTCATGAATGTGGTCCTTTTAGCATGTTTGCGCACAACACCAGTGGCTTATTCACAGATTTGATCTGAAGACAAAGTAGTTTTTCAAGGACATTAGCTATGTATGCTCCCACTGACACAAATAATTAGAACCAAAATTCATATTCCTGACCTCAGGTGTTTCATGCAACTGTGTGGTTATGGTTGCTTTTCATCATAAAAGAAAAATGAAACACAAGAAGCAAAACAATCTGCTGAGTTGGATCAGACTGTTCAGATGCAGATGAGTGTCTAGACCAGGGGTGCCCAATTCTGGTCCTCGAGGGCCGGTATCCTGCATGTTTTAGTTTTAATTCTGCTTCAACACACCTGATTTCAATCAGCATGTAATTAACAGGCTTCTGCAGAGCCTGATGAGATGCTGCAGATGATTCAACCAGTTAATCAAGTGTGTTGGAGCAGAAAAACCACAAAACCTTGTGGATACCGGCCCTCCAGGACCAGGATTGGGCACCCCTGGTCTAGACTCTGCATCCTGAACAGCTGATGCTGCTGTGCAGCTCTGAAGTCATGCACAATTCACAGTAGAGTGAAGTCACAGTGGATCAGATGTGAGCAGGAGATACAGTTACACTGGCGTCAAATTCGACTGCATGCCACCTCAGGGGGAGGAGGAAGAGAATGTGGCTCCTTAGCTTAGTGGTTCCTAAAGTTAGGGTTGCTTCCTCACTGTGGAGTGTGAAGGACCACATGAGAGGCTTTCCCGCAATCGAATTAAATGTTTTAAAATGGGGACTTTCAGTATCTTGGCAAGGGATACCTGACAGGTGGCCTGACAGAGCCCGGGATCGAACCGCTCACCTTCCGATCAGTGGACAAACACTCTCCCCATTAAATAGCATTATTCCTTTTTTTATAGATAAACAGAGAAGGAAGTAAACCACCAACATTGGCAGTGCTCTGAGGAAGACTACAGCATTAGTCAAAACTTGTCAGCATCAAAAGGTAAAAGCAAATCTTCTACTATGCTGTTTAAAAAAGATTTAAAACAATGGATGCATTATTCCCTGAAGGATAGTGGAAAACAACAAAGTGGTAGCCTGGCAAGCTGTTCTATATATGTGAATATATAGTCTGGCCACGACCCATAGACAGAGCTCGGTCGTGGACTGGAGTCTTCGGTTGTCTATCAAACATTCCCTACACTCAGTTAGACAGTGCTAGGACCAATCAGAGCAATGTGCAACGTCACGTATTCACCTCTACAAAAATCAGTCAGAGGGCCAGTCCGCCATACACCGTTGAAGAAAAAGAAGAGGAGCATCCTTTAATGTGCAGAGCTCAGCATAAATGAGTACGTCCCTTTTAAAAAGTACAAATTGAATCAGTAGCTCAATGAACAAAAGAATAATTTCCAGAATTTTCACAAGGCTGGGTTTTATTGAACACTTGTTTAACTCCATAACATGAAATTAAGGTAATAATATAACTTAGATCACAAAATCTTCAGTATTGCTAAAATTGGTTGAAGCAAAAAAGGAATGCACCCCGCAACAAAAATGACTACATCTAGTATTTTGTATGACCACTGTGATGTTCAAGGACAGCAACAAGTGCTCTAGAAATGGCATGAACAAGTTGCCGACATATTTCAACATCTATCTTTTTCCATTCTTCAAGAAGAGCCTCTTTGAGAGCCTGGAATGCTGGATGGAGAGTGATGCTCAACCTGCTGCTTCAGAATTCCCTACAGGTGCTGGATTGGGTTCAGATCAGGAGACAGACTTGGCCATTCAATCACTTTCACCCTGTTCTTCTTCAGAAATGCAACAGTAGCTTTAGTTGTGTGTTTTGCGTCATTGTCTGTTGGAAAAGTGCACAACAGCCAAGTGCACGTAGTGATGGCTGCATCTTCTCCTTCAGTATAGAGCAGTACATCGTTGAGTTCATGATTCCAGTGAAATGCAGCTCCCCAACACCAGCAGCACTTATGCAGCCCGCATAAAGACACTGCAACCACCATGTTTCACTGTGGGCACCATGCATTTCTCTTTGAAATCCTCACCTTTACGACGCCATACAGTTTTAAAACCATTGGTTCCAAAAACAGTGATCTTTGTCTCACCACTCAGAGTCTAGAGTCCCAGTAGTCTTCATCTCTTTCAGCATGGGCCCTAGCAAATCCTAGGTGCGCTTTTTTGTGCTTGGGTTTTAGGAGAGGCTTCCTTCGTAGACGATACCTATGCATGCCATTCCGCTGCAGTGTGTACCGTATGGTGTCGTGGGAAACTAAGCTCCAGTTTGGCTTTCTACTGCTTTAGCTAACTGCTATTGTCTTGCATGGTGATTTTCTTCAACACTTCTCATCAGAAAACGCTCTTGTCAAGAAGTTACCTTTTGTGGACGGCCTGGACGTCTCTGTAAGATGGTTGCACTTCCAACTTTCTTAAATTTTTTGGATCACTTTTGCTACAGTATTCTGACTGATTTGAAAAGCTTTGCTTAACTTCTTGTAGCCCTCAACTTTTTATGTAAAGAAATGATTTCCCTTTCTCGGATTCTGTGACATTCCTCTTCCATGTGGAGCCATTGCTGACAGCATAAAGTGGGATGGGCTTTTTTCTGTTAACGCCCTTTTATAGTCACCTGTCTGCTGGACACCTCTTAGATGAATCATTAGACTCACATGTGGTTGAATGCCTGTTAATTCAAATTTTGTAGTCTTGTGGCTTTTCTCCTAAGAATATAATTGTACTCATTTTTGCAACACGGGCTTGAATGGATTTGTTAGGAAAATCACTTTTTTGTGTGTGCAAATGAACAAATCATGTTTGCAATCAATGAGTCGTGTTTGTGGTATCTCATAGAAAAGGTTGATTCTGAAAGGAAACTAAAAGATTTCTGACAAATGTAGTGGGGTGTACTCATTTATGCTGAGCACTGTAGGTACCTCTATCTGCTCATGTCTCAAAGTGCTAAATCGCCCAAAGTTGATACCAAAGCCGGTTCAAAGGAGCGACGTTCCTGAGACAACAGCATTTTAGAAAATTTTCTCCGTCACCGCACTGGTGCTAAGCCTGCTCAGCGTCCCTCTACAAACATAAAGCACTGTGATTAGCCCAACCTATAATTATTTGGGCCAATGGCAGACCTGCTGAGGCTACAGCGGAACGTGGCTAGACCGACCTGCAGCGCTAAGTCTTTTGCTACTGCTACGGTTTGTCTAGAGTTCTAGACCAACAAACTGGTACTTGTGGATTAAGATTTATACTCTTCAAATTAGGGCTGAACGATTAATTGCATATGCAATTAAATTGCGATGTGACAAAAGGAGATTTTCCAATCGCAAAGGCTGCGATTTGACTGGCTGCGAGTGGTTAGCACAATGCCAATATACATGGAAAACCCCATAGGGATGCTAATGGTAATGGTAATATCGCCAATTACATTCTTACAAATTACAAATTAGGAACGTGCCAAATGATTACATTTGGTGTCTAATAAAAAGTAAAAACTGCCATCAATTAAATAAGTACAGATAGATATTTTAGTAAAGCTAGAAAACCGTAAGAGACTTTAACTCCACTGAGTTTAGGCTAGCAGCTATGGATGTAACTGAACTACAGAAGCTCTGCATGGACAAAACTAGGGCCCGACCATTATGCTTTTTTTGGGACAGATACCGATATAAAACTTTTAACAAAGGCCGATAGCCGATATAATGGCCAATAAATCTCCCTCACACAAAAAAGAAATAAAAATTTTCTTAAGCGTAAACCCTTCATTCTCCGCCTTTTTGATGCAAACTTATTTCTCTATTGCACACCAAAGAACTGTCTCAGTAACTCACTAGGGTTTCCAAGTAATGCAAATAAGTTTTATTTAGCAGATCTCAAAAACAACAGAACACACAGCATAAATCTAACATTCAAGTTTTTTCTTGTAAACGGTGGTTTCCACAAATACATTTTAACTTAAAGGAATATTCCACCACTCAGTAAAATTGTGTTTTGTTAAGATTCCCCAGAGTTAGACAAGTCAGAAAAAGTATTTCATAACCAGCCCAATATGATCTGGCAGCAGTTGGTTTTCTTAGTTTAGCAAAAAACAATATAAGTGAATTCACATACATTGTAGTGGTTTTTTATGTAGGTGAATGCAAGCCTTCCCTTCCATTGCTTTATGCTAAAACAACTGGTTACAAAATGTTTTTTCTGACTCGGCTAGCTCTGGGGAATCTAACAACACACACAAGTTTAGGGACAGAAGATCCCTATAAGAATATTAAAATAATAAAAATGCAGCAATAAATAAAACGTAATACTTGTGCTTTGTAACAAAGTAACACTCTGTGGAAGTTAAATTGGTGAACTTATTCACGCTGGACAGGAAATAATTGCACATAAGAAACATAAATAAGAATAAATAAAAAAAAGTTCCAAAACAATCATTTCTGTTCAAAGTTCAAAGGAGTGGAGCCACACAACATGAGTTCATAAAGTTGGCGCCATCTGCTGGGTAGGTAGCACAATATCGGCCGTCTTTTTGGCCGATAGCCGATACTGTTAATGACCCCAATATCGGCCGATAATATCGGCCGGCCGATATATCGGTCGGGCCCTAGACAAAACGTCAAAAACTCTAAAAACAAAAGACTTCAATAAATGGGACACACTTCTTTCCTGCAAATCGTAGATAAATATGTATATACATAAACTTGTTACAGGGTATCCGTGGGTCCTTAAAAAGTCTTAAAAGTCTTAAATTTGCTTTTCTAAATTTAAGGCCTTAAAAATCCTTAAAAATGACAAATAATTCTTAAATACAGTTTCCAAAGGTCTTACATTACCAAAGACCCAATGAACAAGAATTTCTAGTGTTCAGCATTTTTTGTGTACGATATTGGCGTAAGCGGAACCGTACACATTCAGTTGGTTGTGAAAGAGGGCTATTTTTAGATGAGCACATTAGCTGGTTAAGCTAGTGGGAGCTTGTGCCATGGGGAAGTGCAAGTTTAATGGTAACTGGGTGGGTAATCTCACGTTTGCGACATGGTTACCACCGGTTCCAGGCAATAGCTGGAAATTATAGCTTAAATTTAATTTTAAAAAATAGCTTAAATTTGGTCAAAGTGGCCTTAAAAAATGTCTTAAAAAGTCTTAAATTTGGCTCCCTTAACCCTGCAGATACCCTTTGTTAATATTCAGTACAAGTTACATAGATTTTTTTTGCTTCCATGAGAAAAGCCCCCTGAGAAAACAATCGTGAATTAAATCGCAATTGCAATATTGAAGAAAAAAAAATCACAATTGGATTATTTTCTAGAATTGTTCAGCCCTACTTCAAATACATCATACCATTTTAGAGATAAATATTGTTCTTTCTATAAAATAATGCTTTTAGTAAAATGATTTTGATTTCTTATGTTACAGACATTTGTTTTTCTTATTTTGTCCACAAGATAAAATCAGAATTGACTTACAAAAATGTAAAGCAAACTTTATAGTATTTGAGTTTAGAATGTTTATTTTGAAGCTATAGATACCATATACAATCGATTTCTCCTCTTTTCCTTTTAACATCTGAGTAGTGGCGCAGTTTGCAGCACTGCAGGCTCTCAACGAGGTTTCAGGTTCGAGTCTTGGCTGCAGCCTTTCTTTGTGGAATTAGCATGTTCTCCTGACTCATCAGTGGGTTTTCTCTGTGTGTCCCAGTTTCCTACAACAGACTAAAAACATGCGTGTGTGGTTAACTGGCAACCCAAAATTGTCCCTAGGTGTGAGTCTGGGATGGACTGGTTACCCGTCCAGAATGTCCCATTCCTCTTGGTGGACACTGGAATTGGACACCAGCTTCCTGCGAACATTCTGAGGAAAAGCAGTTTAGAAAAGACGTTTGTGAGCAATGTGGTGCGATGAAAGCAAGGTTAAAGATTAGACCAGGACCAGACCACCTGCAGCTGATGACTTTCTGGTGTTATTATTAACCTGACTTGGTTGTAACCTGACTCATTCCTCATCAGGTATCTGCTGGATGGAAGGAACATGGAGGTGAACAGAAAAGAGGTGCCTTTGTATGTAAGTAATTGCATGTTCTCTCTAAGTGCCTCTCGTGTTGGTGTTCTAGCAGAAGGGGCTGTTGTTTTTCTTTGTTTTTCCCACGCCACCAGAATTAGAACACCGCCTTTGCTAACAGGTTGTCTCACCAGCCTTGTTTCGCTGGTGAAACCAAAGCCATTCAGTCTCAAGGGAAGTTGCGCCTAACACAAGCTGCTCAAGTGAAGATGATCTCTGAAACCACCTCCAAACACGAGGGTCAGAATCAAACAATAGCTGTTTTTTTACGGGATGCATTTTAAAGATGAAGACTATTCAACATCATTGATCTTTTTTAGTTTAGAACATTTACTTCTTCCCCGTCCACTGTATTATTTTTTTAGTGCCTGCCTCTCTGTGCCGTGTGTTTGCGTGCAAGCGAAAGCCTGGGTGGGCCCGCTGTTGAAACGCTGCCAGGTTTCTTGTGAGCAGAGCGTCTGCTTGTTTTGCTGTGTCACCGATTTCAGAAAGCAGGGGGAGGGGTGGGGGAGGCCTTAACCTCCACTTGTATGGGACGTAAATCATTATGGGCTGCTCCAGCGGTCGTGCACACACCTCCCAGTTAAGAGGAAGCAGCGTCTCCGCCCTCGAAGGTCACAGCTCAACGGGAGCAAATCTCAAATGAGATCCAGATTTGAATGCTGGGCTTTGTGCAGGCGAGTCGTGGCACACTGCTGTGATATAAAGGCTGCTATTGTAACACATCTAGTCAAGGTTTATGGGGCACCTTTACACATGTAACATAGTGTCAGGCCAGTTACAGATACTGGCAGGATCAGTGGATAAAAGGAGGCTTTGAGTTCGACCAGAAAGAGTTTATGTTTCCGCGTTAAAACTGCTTTTCTTTCTGAGGCTTGATGCTTGACCTTGTCTGAATATTTAGGACATGTATCATCAACCCCAGTACACGAGGGGTCCATTCTATATGTTTTACATGTTTCCTGCTCCAACACACCTGGAATAAATAATTTATTAACCTCTTTACCTCGTTGAGTTCTGCAGAAGCCTGCTGAGCAGTATTCCATGTAAATCAGGTGTGTTGCAGGAAGAAAGCACGGGAAACCTTGCCTGGAAGCCAAAATGTAATCTGACCATGACCCACTGAAACAACCCAGCCGTAGAGCAGAATCTACAGTTGTCTTTCAAACTGTCTCCACGTGTAACTGGACAGTGCTAGGACCAATCAGAGCTACGAGCAACGTGGCTTTTTCATCGCAACAGTCTGCCATACACTGTCAAAGAAGAGGAATAAGTAAATGCTTCCTGTTTGGAAATAAATGACTTAAGTAGCTCTATATGCTCATGTCTCACAGAAAGGCTCAAGTCTAATAATGTTGCAGAGAATTTATCAAGCACTTGTTTTTCAGGAATGTGAATAACTATTTAAATAAATTCGGCAGCAGCACCTGGCTTTAAAAATCAGCCCTACTAAAGAGGTATATCAGTCAGTGCGATATGTAAAAGTGGTAAATACTGGCCTGATTATCTGTCTTTCTCTAGAAACAAGCAGCTGAGTCTCCATGCTGGATAGCCAAGAGCTGGGGTCTCCAACCCTGGTGCTCAGTGGCCGCTATCCAGCATGTTTTAGATATTTCTCTGCTCCACCACACCTGATTCAGTTGTTGAGTTGCCTGTGAATTGCCCGCTGATTAAAGCAGAGAAATCTCTGAATTTTACAGGCTTTCTCTGCTTGACCACACCTGTACCGTTGCGTCAGGACCCAAACATAAATGTTTGGATGAACCGAGCTTCTGCACCAGCCTTTAGGTGTGGTATTTGACACTGTGAGTGTAAAGGTTGAGATCTTTCAGCATTTTGTTGCTTCTTTTGATTTGATTGTCTCACTTGTTTTGCAATTATTCTAATTTAATTTTCTTTGAGCTGCTTGGGAGGATTATTGGAAATGTACAGCTGAGCTTGTTTGTGGGGATTAAATGGAATTTGTGTTGCCGTTTTAATTGTGAGTCAGATGAGTGGAACGCTGACGTCAGGTTACCGTCTCTCCGAACCCAAGTGTTTTGTTATTGGAGCTGTTTTTGTTGTTGCAGCGGTCCTGGTCTTGCTCCCCTGATGTCAAATACATGTTGTACTCAGGAGATCAGAGCTAAGAACTCCGGTTGATAACTGCTGGTTTCCTGGAGACCAAACAGCAGATTTGATGTTTTTTTTCCTCTGAACAGACCTCAACATGTTTGGATTATATAGCCTCCCACTTAATGGGGGTCATGTTTGAATTAAAAAAACAAACAGCAGGTGTTATGTTATATGTCAGACAGGAGCCTTTGTCTGATTGCGTTTGTGATTGATCTGCTCATGTTTTTAATCTCATAATGACGTTGAAACCACCCTCATGGGAAGCTTGAGGTGAAGCCACGAGGTGTTGAATAATTCATTGTTTCTGGATCAGGTTGTGTCGCGATAACATAGTGAGGATCACATCAGCCTGTCACGTTTTTAGCCACACTCCTTGTTCTCTCTCTACAAGGCTCAGGAGGTACCGTCCAGATTGCTACAATTCTGTTTGATCAAATTGTGTCCGATGAAATAATATTGTCCATGGCTGCTGCAGACTGTTGGGACGGTTAGGTGGAAACTATAGTGTCACTGGAGGGACATAAAGACTTCTTATGCTTCTGTTTCTTAAATAAGGAAAAGGAGAAATTTAGTTAGGAAACGTTGATCAAAGAGCATTTCTGTTTTATTAAACAGACATCCAGTGTCTGGTTTGCTAAACCATAAGGTGACATCTTCTCAGTTTCTTCGAACCCCCCCAAAACAATCAACGATAGCCCAAAGTGTTCATGAAGTGGTACTGCTGCTTACCACTTAGTGCACACAGCAGGCTGAGAAACTGCAGGCTGTGTCTGACCACGTTATCAGTCCACACCAACAGTCTGCTCACACAAAAGGTCATCTGAACTTCTGCCTCCTAACTACTATTCACCAGGCTCAGAGAGACACTCTTAAAGCCATGAAGTGCCCTGTATTGGGAAATAAATGTGACATTAATGCAGTGTAATTGCTTTACAGGGCTATTTTGATAAATTAAATGTGCATTTTTGGTGTTAAATTGCTAAAGTGATACTTAGCAACTTTTTCATATTGTTAAATAATTTTCTTGAGCCAGTATAGGGAGCCTAAGACACTTCGGAAGAACGGAAAAATGAATGCAAGTCAACGGGGCTAAAAACGCTATTTTTTAATACGTTTTGCCTTACGCCCTGGATCGCACACATGTTGTACTGCAATTTAAATGAAAAGTAATGATGGGTGTTTCGACCATGCCAGTCCCGTACTTTGAGATTTATTAGCTTGTAAAATTTCGTAATTAACATGACTACAAACTAGAAATCGGCACGTCGCATATGTGATGTCACCACATAATCTTCTCTCCCCAAAGTAGCTGCTACCTTCCAAATAAGCAGGTTTATGGTGGTTCTTTCCTCCTGTGGCAAGTTTGCTGAACTTATAGCACTTTTCCCTCAGTTTTCTCCGTGTCTGGTTTGATGTGCATTTGTAGTCCTGGACTTACTGTCACACAAAACCTAAAAAATCGTTCCTCCCATTCGAAAATAAGCACGTTCTTGGTCTTAAAATGCATCTTTAAAATTCACGGACATCATATGCGAAATCCATGGCACAAAACAAGTGGAATTAGAAAATAGCGTTTTTAGCCCCGTTGACTTGCATTCATTTTTTCATTCTTTGTTGGGTGAAGTGTCTTGCCCAAGGATACAACAGCAGAATACCCCTGGCATGAGCTGGAATCGAACCCATGACCCTCCGATCATGAGGCAACCCGCTCTACCACCTGAGCAACTGCTGCCCCTAAGCTAACAGCTTTTCTGAGCACAGCGAAAGAAAATATTGATACACTCAAATATTGTGATACTGATACTGATCGTGAGACAGAATAAGTATTTAAAAGCAACAAGTTGAATTTTTATGAGAATTTAAATGCAAACATGTACTGTATTTCTTTTGTGTGGTGTAATTCAGCCTCCGACTGCTAGGTGGCAGCACTTTTTATCGTCTTCATTCTGACAGATCAACAAGATCTTGCAATAACGCTGGATGTGTCTTGGAAAATTCTGAGTTTTCCAATGAAATCGTCTGAAAAATTGAGAACATCATCTGGTTTTTAGTGTCGCAATATACGGTATCGTCTCCCCTGTCTTGTGACATGCATCGTATTTCCAGATTCTTGTCAGTACACACCCCCATTGGACTGAGTACATTAAACTTGATGTGGATTACTTTTATTGGAGTACAGAAATTGGACCCATGTGGATGGTCTGTCAATGACATAAGGCTTTGAATGGTGAGTTGGAGACTATTTTGCATTTCCGAGTAGTTTGATGAATTGTTTACTGTGTTTATCCGTTATGATTGTATCATGTTGCTTTGTCACGGAAGAATGCAATTTACAGCCCATGGTACGTAAAACGGCAACAGGTTAAATGTCAACAAACTGGCAGGAGTGTAGCATAACTTACAAGATTGCAGGTTTGATCCTGGCTCCTGCCATAGAATGCTGCTGTTGTGTTCTTGGGCAAGACTCTTAAACCGCCTTTCCTGCTGGTGGTTGTCGGAGGGATCGGTGGTGCCAGTGCTCAGCAGTGTTGCCTCTGTCAGTGTGCCCCAGGGCAGCTGTAGCTACATCATAGCTCATCCCCACCAGCGTGCGAATGTGTGAATGACCGATTGTGTTGTGAAGCACCTTGTGGGGTTGTAGAACCCTAAGAAAGCGCTATACAAAAACAGGCCATTTACCATATATTTACTTACTAAACATCACCAAAACAAAGTTATTCCATTTAATGATTTGTTATACGCCATGAGACTACATACTGCTCAGTGATTATGTGTTTCACCAGGGCAGCTATTAACGTCGACCAACATGTTGAATCCTATTTCTCTGAACAGAGGCTGTTCAAGATGCTGTCTATGATGGGTAAGACTCTAATTAGTCATAACATGAGTGCAGAAACATCCTTTAAAATGTCTGAAATGTTCCTTTGACTGCTCAGCTACAGTTCAGGGGTCTCATTTATCAAAGATTGTGTAGAATCCTTACTAAAACCGTACTTAAGCTCAGCAAAAAAATGTACTTACGCCAAGCAGGTTTGTGACTTATCAAACATGGAGTATGCACAGCTGCACGCAATCTCCGCTTCATAAAACAGAAACCATCTAGAAAGTTTCTCAGCAGCTTTTTAGTCACATCCCGCCCTCACCACGCCCACTTACTGCCATAAATAGTCAATGCAAAGTGCCTTGTGGATCTCATGCATATACATAAGCCGGCTTGTTGCAGCACTCCGCCAGTGGCGACCGTAGATCAAGGCAGATCAAGTAAGCGCTATTTCACAGAAGCAGAAATTCAGGTACTTGTGGGTGAGGTGGAGAAATGAAAGGAAGTACTTTTGCAAAACAAATAAGAGAAAATCCACAGAGTGGCACAGCGTTGCTGAAGCCGTCAATGTTGTGAATTCTTCAGAGAGATCTGTGGCGAATATAAAAAAAATGGTCCAATTGGGATTCGTTCCTACGATTCCCCGGTGAAAGTCACGCGCGCTAACCAGTCAGCCAAACGGAGATCTCCCTTGACCAAATAGCCAGGGCACATGATCAATCAGGTCACAGTGACAGGACACACACTGTCACAGACGCATGACATTCTGTCTCAATCTGTCCCCCTGCTGATATTCTGCATTCCGTATTCTGCGCTTCAGGCTGTGTGTGTGTGCACACGCACACGTGTGTGTGAGTGTGCACACACACACGTGTGCGTGTGGGGGGTCTTGTTCTGTGTGAAAACGAAGCGGTACAAGTGATAATGCTGCAAGATTTCATAATTTTATCCTTCTCAGCAGCAGCACTGCAGGTGCTCTCCATGTCCAAAACGTGCGTAAGCGAGGTCCTTAGCCAACTTAAAGTTGCGCACATTTTTCCGCTAAGTTTTCTTTGATAAATCCCAAAGTTTGCGTGGAAAGTAGCTTACGCAATTTTCCGACCTCGTTTTGTGTGTAAGCAAGCTTGATAAATGAGGCCCCTGGTGACTTCTGCTGATCTTATTTTAAGAAATATGAGGATTGATTTCACAATAAAAGTACACCGATTGCACTGTGAGTAAAAATACCAGCATTTGTTAAATCAACAGATGTAGACACTTAAGACATTTATGCATGATGGATGTTTTTGACTGAAGAGTTAACAAAAGAACCCTCCATTAATCAGAAGATAGTCTCAGTGTGAGCCTGAGAGAATGAATAATGGGACTGTGGAACTTCATGTATGTGACCCCAGATACACTAACTGACCCACGCTTAAAAGGTCAGCCTCTAGTGGAAAATTACAGAGGAAGTGAACTTGACTTTGTAAAGATGTGAAGGGGTCAGTGTTGTAGCACATTTTTAAAAAAGTTTTTCCGTTGTTGGATTTTGTTGTGGAAAATGTTCAGGTATGTGAGGAACAAAGTGAAAGTCCGGTCTGTTTTCTCATGTTTTTGGGTCACTGTGTGTTTGTGTACACTCAGCACTAAGCTCTGCTTGATGACTGTTGTTGCTTCTATTGCAAGCACTCATCAAATCGAAGCAAAAGAAAATATGGCTCCAGGTCAGGGTGATGCAAGAAGGGAAAATGGGTGGATGAGGTCAACTAGTGAACAAGGTTGATGCTTTAGGGGTGCTCACACTTTTTCAGCTTGCGAGCTACTTATAAAATGACCAAGTCAAAATGATCTACCCTACTACAAAACATTTTTACCCAGGCCACTCATTTTACCTTTCTGAAGAAAATCGAGCGCTAAAAATGGAATATTACTTGCTGTCTAGCTTGCTAGTTTTGCCGCTGTTGTGCGCCGTTTTGCGCATGCACAGTGATCTATGACCAGAAGATAAAAATATCACGTTTGACATCTCATATAATGTTGTTCCTCTCCACTGCCAGGTTAAATCAATGAAAAACACCACTGCTCATCTCAAACCATGCTTGGAGTAAATAATTTGTGAGGTCACACGCATAGACGTAATCTATATAAATAAGAAATTGGATCTTTGAAATAGACTTTTATTTTGAAGTACTGAAAGTGTGTGTGATTTCCTGTCTAGCCCTATGTTATTTACGGACATTGACGCGGCAAGCTGTAAAAATAGAATCCAATCCTCTTTGACGGCGCGGCCGGTTGAGATCACTTTTATAGACTGTATTGGATTATTTTTGAAGCGGTGATGTAAAAACTGACTGGCTGCCATATATTTCAATCAACTTACAGGATGGCTGATAGGCTGACATAATTTTTCATGAGATCTACCCACGCTACCTTTGTGATCAACTAGTAGATTGCGATCGACGTAATGATCACCCCTGCTTAAAAGAATCACTCACTGTGATGGTGGCATGCAACAGGGACCCTGAGAAGGTGTCTTGTCCACTTTTTTCTTCTTTTTCCTTCTTTCACACGTTTTATTTTCTGGTATTCAGTAAAGCAGGTGCTGTGAAACTGAACCAAATCAGATTTGTTTTCCTACATTTTGATTAGGAATGAATTCCTCTCAAAGAAAACAATGATACAGGTTGTTACTGTGTAAAAACCAGACCCTCGTCGGTGTTACAGCACTCTTAAATGCATTTCAAAGTAATGATGTAAGAAAATGTCGATACACTTAAATATGTGCTCTTTCTTTTTATGTTTGCATCTTTAGTTATTCTTATTTTTTGTTTGTCTATTTTAATGGAATGTTTCTATCTGACTGTTTTTAAATTGTATAGTGTTACTTGTTTTACTTAGTTATCTTGTTGACGGACTACAGATGCAAATTAGCAACTATGCTATAATCTGGCCCATTTACGATCGATACAGTGTATTTGATTGTTTATTTATGTGCATTGTCCTGAATAAAGAATTGAAATTGAAAATTCTTTTTATGATACTGAATCGATATTTAAAAGCAGTGTATCGACTTTTTATTGAGAACTTTCATGAAAACATTTAATGTATTTCTTTAGTGTGGTGCAATTCTAACTCCAACATCTAGGTGGCAGCAGTTTTTACTGCCTTCATTCTGACGGATCAATGAGATTTTGTATCTTGGAAGCATCTGGCCTGAGTTTTCCAACTTAGTCTTTAAAGTTGCAAATATCATCTGGCTTTTAGTATCGTGAGGTATCGTATCCCCTCCCATGTATTGTGACTTTTTGCCAAATATTTGCCAATCTCTTTTTTCTCAGGGACAAGTTGAAAGTCAAGTGATGCTACAAGAAAGACTTCCTGAAGATGCACTGTTTTATGTTGTCGTTCGAGGCTCTAGACTTACACACGTGACGGCGGCAAAAACAGGCGACGATGAGCAGACCCTTTCTTTTGTGGTACCAGGTGAGTCCTTCGGTCATGCTATCAGTCTTTACCTTACATTTCCCCAGAGATCTTTTATGGTTTTCGATATTTTCTCTCTTTTTCCACAGGCCACGATCGTGCAGAAGTTGTATCTGTTACAGCCTACTGTTATAGAAATGATCAGTTTCATCCATGCCAGGGTAAATCATACATTAAATACCTCAGAGATGTTGCCCAGGAGGCAGCAGAGTTTTTTAGTGCAAACAGGGACCAGTTTGGACCTCAGAGCTACCAGGAAGTCCTGAGCAGGTTTCCTATGTTAGGGCAGGCAGCTGACGAGGAACTCGGGGATGGACTATTTGACTGCAGCAAGCAGCTTCCAAGCATAAAAAGCGAGCTGGATGAGAGAATCACGGAGGCTCTGGCCAACATGGAATACCTTCAGAAGTGGAGAAATACATACCATCATTCTGATGAAGGTAATGTAGGGGTTGGGCTGGAGTGTAAATCACGAGCTGGGGTCATTAGGTTATGTTTGTGGACAGCAGCTGCCCAGCTGACTTGGGTGGATTAATTTTCCTGTCTTTGAAGAAGCAAGGATGTTTAGAGGGAAACCTCAACGTGTCTTTGTTAGCACCCTTCCACTTTCTGGAACATCCACCAAAGCAGTTATTAGGAAATCCCTCTGTGCTTAGAAAACCCTTTTCTATATTTATTCATTTGTTTTGATTTATTTCATTTTTGTCTTTACTGTTAATTAGGACATTTGGTCCTTTGACCGCACCTACAGAGCTGCTAAGCAAACATAAAATACTTTTGGAATATATACCTATACATTATGATATCACTTGCCAGAGGTGTGTCCAAGTCCCTGCTTTGCAAGTCACAAGTATGTCACAAGTCTTTCCAGTCAAGTCTCAAGTCCAAGTCAAAGACAAGCAAGTCCAAGTCGAGTCCAAAGTCAATGATGTGGAAGTCCAAGTCAAGTCCAAGTCCTTAACTTTGAATTTTCAAGTCATAATCAAGTCATCTGTCCAACTTCAATTTAATGACGATGATGATAAATAAATTCCAGAAATAAAGCTTCTTAAAGCTTCATTTATTTTCTCAAACAAGCAGAAAGTGCAACTGAAACTGATTATAAACAAAGAGCTGCTGCATTTAGCAGTAAATCAAACCCAGAACGAAGAATGATTCATGATTTTTGTCCATGTCGTGCCACTTTTTGTGCTAAAATATCAAACATGCTCAAGTCATCATCAAGTCAACAGATGCAAGTCGATTCAAGCCGCAAGTCATTGGCATTCAAGTTCTAGTCAAGTCGTGAGTCTTTATAGATTTTGTCAAGTCAGAAGTCATTAAAATAATGACTCGAGTCCAAGTCATGCGACTCGAGTCCACACCTCTGTCACTTGCCAAATAACAGGCTGTTATAATACATATTTATAACATCCTCACATTTTGTGACAGTTAGGCTCATGCAGCAGCATCTGTGCAACGACTGCCTCCATATTGCTTCTACATTGAGAACAGAAAGATGTGTTGTGAAACATTTTCTGTATGTATAATATTTAGCTTAGCACAATAAATAATAGTGTCATCAGCATAGAGATGAATATCATAGTTTGAGCAACTGAGAGGAAGGTCATTAATAAAAATTGAAAATAAAGAGGTTCAAGAGATGAACCTTGAGGAACACCTTTATCTATGCCTTTAAAATCAGACTGGCTATCCCCATCCTTACTTTTCTAAACTGACCCAAGTCCTTCTTTAAAAAAAAATTATAAATTTGGCTGTAGTTACACTTTAGTCATCAAACTAGTTTTTAGGACTCGAACAGTGCACTGTAGTGTGTGCATGGTCAGAACTTGTTTGAGATAAAGCAAATGTTCATGCAAATGTAGGCAAGGTGCAAATGCATAGCAGCTGCCTGCCCCTCTTGTGGCTTCTCTGTTTGCAGAAACGACAACCTGACAATGACTTTCTTGTTTGTTGACCTTTGCATGAAAATTATGTGCAGTATTTACTCCCCACGGTTGGCCAAAACTGGGTCACAATTAATGGCACCATTGTGGAGCTGGTGGGGCATTTCAGTTCATCTTTGACATCAAGCAATGACGTGGCTAAAGCAGGCATCCAGTTACAGATGTACTTGATTTTTTCTGCTGTGTTTCGTCAGGGTTTGAAGGACAGGACTACAGATTAAATACACATCGACATTTTAAAACTACTTTTCATTTGTGCTTAGAAATCAAAAAGAACAAAGTCATGCAGTACTAGGATGGTGTTTCTGCATCTGAGCTGACAGAATGAACATTTACTTGAGGGTAAAAGAGCTCATACACGTACTGTTTATAGTCCCGTCTACTCCATTGAGCAGGAGGCAGTGGCTGTTGCACAGCAGGCGGGTGATCAGCCAAACATCCAGTTTTTCTAGGTAGTAAAGATATACCATGAACATTACATAACCAAGTGCTATTCATTCCAGTTTTATGCACGTCTCTGTTGCTACACATTCCTTACAAACACCATATGTGATGTTTACAACAGCTTGACACAAAATCTAATGCTTTCATTCAAACAGGTGAATCTATTAGTTGGATAAAAGAGACACAGAGTCTCAAGGCTTGGGGGAGTCAAGTCTCTTACCCTGCTCTTCAATGGAAACTTACCATGATGTTTTGGATGTTGTGGGAGTGTCATGGTTGACACACCTCATAAATGTTGCATAGAGAACCATGGCTACAACTTTGGAAAGACAGACCAAAGCAGCGGTCCCAAATTTTAAGGACCAGAGTGTGTTCTCACCATCGGGGATCACACTGCTCAGCTTTCCCTTCAGGAAGGTTTACTCTAGGATCTTGGAAAGGAGGCTCTGACGTATTGTTGAATCTCAGCTGTAGGAGGGACCGGAATTGACGGTGAGTCAAAGCAGATCGCTCAACTATAAAGTTCATGATTTTTGCCACTGTGGCCATGACATCATTAAGATCTGAGTTTGACATCTTGGCACAGAGGTTTTATTGGTTTATTATTCAGTGCAGCTTCATGATGGGATTGCCTACTTGTTCCTCTATTAAAGTCTCAACCCCCTTGTGTTTCTCAACCATAGCTGGGGCACCATCAGTTGTCGCTGCAAGAGTCTTTGCATTGTCAATGCCTCACTCCTCAAATTGCTCCTCAAAAATGTTGACAGTATTCTCACCTCATGTTGTTTCAGACATCGGGGTTAGGCAGAATAGTTTCTCTTGTACTGCCCCGTCACATTATCTTACCATTACAGCAAAATGTGGCACATCATTGATATCAACGCTTACATCCAAAGCTACACTGAACACTTAGGCCTCTTTCAAACCAGCTGTTTGTTGGGCTCTGACATTGTCACCCACTTCCTGGATGCGTCTTTCCACAGTTCTGGCTGATGCAGGTGTATCTTGAGTCTTTGCTTTAATTGCGTCTTTGTTAGGACGCTCATAAATTAATACATCTGAGGTACAGAGAAAAGTCGCCATCTGTGAATGGCTGTTTAGCAGTAGTACAGTGTGCAATAGTTCCACGGTGTTTAGTGGCTGTAAAAGCTTTCAGAGTTCTTGTTTGCTTGCTTCTCATGTCTTCACACAGCACGTGTAATTGATTCAACCTTCTCTGTCTCATTCTTGAAAGATTGGTAGTTACCGGCCAAAATTACGTCTTTTCACGCTAATTTAGAATTTGGACTGGCGGGCCGTTGTTTGGATTGCATATTGTGGCATTTTATTGCTGATAGAGGCAGTTATTTCTGTCTTTCGGTTTATTTTTAGCTTACAAATATCACAGCGATACAACTGAGACAATCCCCGAATAACAGGACAAAAACTAAATAAATTCACCCAAACCTCCTCTTATTCTATGCCACATTTTTGCACACCCACCTGTTGCCAAGGCAATCTGCTGACAGCGTGCTGCACCAGGTGAGAGGACTGACAGCTTCACGTTTCAACTTTGTAACGTGTTTAGTGACTAAAGAAAAACAAAACCAAGATTAGAACTGAAAATTGAGTCCATCACAACATTTATATTTCTACACATCTTATCAGATTAATGCTTTGCGTGGCAAAGTTAACCCTTCGTGTGCTAACAGGGATCTGAGTGCCCAGGGTTGCCAACCCCTGGTTTACTTCATGGTCTGACCTTGGATACACAGCTAAACAAATGGATGGAAGTAGAGTAAAAACTGAAATAAATGTGGACACTTGGGATTTCCCTGCAACAATAGATAACAGAATAAATATGCACAATTGGCATAATTTCACACCTTGATTCCTGTGTTTAGTTAGTTTTTTGGTCTTTTGTTTCTTTAGTTGCTGAACACCCTAATGAAACCCTCCTTCATCTTGCGGTGCATTTGGGTTTACCACACCTGGCCCATTTTCTAATTCACCCACCGAGAGGACAAGAAGCATTGATGTCACCTGATGAGGAAGGAGAAACGCTGCTCCAACTGGCTCAGACAGATGGATTTTATTCGATGTTCAGGACGCTGACCGAGTAAGGCTATTGTTATGTCCTGTGTCAGATTTTTGCATAAACACATACATTCATGAATAAAATGTGCAATGAAATCTTATAACACACACAAAATTCAAATTAGTTTACCAAGTGGGAGGAAAAACCTGATACTCTCAGGTGGATCTGCCATCACTCAGGCTTCAAACAACAGATGAAATCTTAGTCTGTAAACACAGACTGCAGAGTAAACTTCAGGTGTAATGAGGCAGCAGTTCCTGCTCAGGGCTAGAAGTTCTTTATAGGAAACAACCAGCGGTGTTGCAAACAGGATTATCACTTTAGCTAGTCTGGAATAAAAAATATATTTAAAAAGACTTGAACTGAAAAAGTCAGACTAATTGAGATATAGGTATCACAAAATTAGAAGACATTTTCACTAAATACATCAAATATTTTAATCTTAACAGTTGAAACCAACTCAAGAACAAGAACATTTTAAGGCATAATCCTCAGAGTTTAAAGCTGTAATGGCAAATCTGCAAAACGACCTAGCTTTTAAACATAAACAAGGTAACATAACTCTCACCCCTCCCATTTGCTATCATTCCTAGGCCACACACCCCTGATACTGGAACGTGCGATGCCATAAAATACGGACGTGTGGTGGTTCAGTGAGACTGACAACCGGATGGTCCAATAGTAGGTTTTGGACTGAGCCATGTTAGACAAATGCAGAGAACATCTCATCAATTTTTTCATTTAATTTTTTTTAATCCCAACAAACTATTTATAGCTAGACTATGTTAGAACATTGTTAAAAGGCATGACACAATGTTTTAAACTAATTTGCTTTGCAGATTTGCCGTTGTAGCTTTAATATAAATACTATACCCCATCATTTGTACCTGAGTTATTCTCTGTAGTGCTTATCTCTCTCTCTCTCCTCATCAGTCCATCAGGGCCTGAAGACACTCCCCCACCTGGTGTGTGGTGCTTGTGGTCCGACAGCTCCCGCATGCTGAGGCTCTGTCCAAGAACAGGTTCTGTCATCCTCTCTGTGCAGCAACCACCTGAAAGCTGCCCTCTGGATGCCATTAAGGTCCTTCGAGAAAAACTAGAAGACAACAAGGTTTACGAACTGGTGAGACCAACATACTACAATTCCTATTCTGATGTTGGCTGAATAAATTGAATGTTTTCATGCATCTCCATAAATGTTGCATCGTGACATTGCTATCCAGATAATGCCCAATGCAGGGACTATATTAGGGATGACGTAAACTAAGATTTTTATTCTTATGCTTTTTCACATAAAACTGGTAGAGCCATGTTCCAGTAACATTGTGCACTTCAACAGGATAATTTTGATTTTGATTTGGTTCTTGTATAAAGATGACGAAAAATATCAGCTCACCTGTAACAGATTCCTTTTTGAATAGCCTCAGTTTGGAGAAACAGACTGGTCCCCATCAGACCAACAAGCTAACAGCTAGTCATATTGAGGAAAGTGCATCGTTGTTGCCTTAAAACAACCCCAATCAGACATTTCATAGTACTTCCTGCAAACATTCAATTCAATTCAAAAGTACTTTATTAATCCCAGAGGGAAATTAGAGTTTCAGTACACACAATTCTGAGATCAGGTATACATACATAGACACATGACAAGAACTGGTGACTGTGGTCATTCACAACCCGAGTTGCGCTACCGTTATAGATCAAGGGGGTTTATATGAGGATAGAGTCAGGGGGAGGGAAAGAAAGGCACTTCAGAGTTACCCTCTACAGAGAGGATAGCTTTGCTATGCAAAAAAACACCTCAGACAGATACGCACACAGACTTCAGACGATACACTCATAAGTGTCCACTAGGTGGGGAGGTAGGTTGGGACTCTCCTCACTTCAGTGCGTGCAGTTGCCTGGAGCAGCGCTCATCACCTCCGTTTGGACAGGGGAGGGAGATAATGGGTTAGAGAGCACAGTGACTCCTAGATACGGTTCAATCTCAGCAAAAGTTCCAAGCTTACGACTCATCTCGACAATTATATGAGTTTGTGCTTTCACAGCACGATGCATTCCATCCCTGAGCTCCGGGATTGAGCCAATATTCCTCGAAAGCTTGTTGATTTTCCGGTAAGCCAGATAACCGCTCAGGCCAAACAGCAGGAATCCCGACACCAAAACCACGAAAATCCAGACATCTTCAGAATCCTCTACAGAGAGTTGAGAGAGGCATATCAGGTTCCACTGTTTCCAGGAGTCCATGATATACCCAGCTGGCTCTGTCCCAGAGGGGCATCCGGGAGCCCCTTCTCCATTTGTCATCGTTGAAAAAATTTTGTCAATCGCATTGAGAGACCAACTGACCAGATCCATTTTAAATAATTTCCAGTTTCCATAAAAGATGCAGAAAGTGCCGTACACACAAAGACAGGACAACGAGCCTTGGGATAAGGAGGGAGGGAGAGGAGAAAAAAGTGTCTGTACTCGCAAAGAGCCGGAAGAAGAACAAATATTTTGGCTATACATTAATCATTAAAATAGGGCTGCACAGTGGTGCAGTGGTTAGCATTGTTGCCTTGCAGCAAGATGGTCCTGGGTTCACATCCTGACCTGGGGTCTTTCTTCATGGAGTTAGCATGCTCTCCCTGTGCATACGTGGGTTCTCTTCGGGTACTGCGGCTTCCTCCCACAGTCCAAAAACATGACCGTCATGTCTAAATTGTCCTTAGGTGTGTGTGCTTGGTTGTTTGTCCTGTGTGTCTCTGTGTTGCCCTGCTATGGACTGGCAGTCTGTCCAGGGTGTACTCCGCCTGTTTGCTCGTTGACTGCTGGAGATAGATGCCAGCCCCCCCCCCCCCCCTCGACCCCACATGAACAAGCGGGTTCAGATTATATATGGATGGATGGATTTATCATCAAAATTTCTTGTAATGAAGTTTCATTTGAAGGAACTACAGATCACTAAACCTGCTGCCAATTTAACTACAACATTTTATGTAAATCAAGTTTACCTACACAGGTTTCTAAAAGAGTGTTTAAAAATAACTGCTGCAACATTCTAGTTTGGGCTCTAATCAGACTAGCTGTTAGCTCGTCAATCCAGTCAGAACTGAGATCGTCATAGAGATAGCTGTAACAGCTAAGGCAATTGTTTGTACGCAGTTCAAGATCTGACCTACTCCTAAAAGGCATTTTTCATTGCTTGACCCATGCATGGCTGTTATTTATCCCAGTTTAAACTTATTTGCTTCTATTTAAGATCAGTGTGGTCCGATTTGATGCTGGTGGAGACAAAAGAGCCAAAGTTGAAGGTCAACATAGTGATGAAGGTAAGCAGTTTTTTGTAGTTATGGTTTTTGTTAGTAGCGTTGTTTCCAGTGGCCATTTAATAGTTTCAGAATTGTTAGCATTTCTCTCTAATATTTCATACTTTCCTAGTTAAAATAGTTACAATAACAATTGTAACAGTCTAATCTTCTCTATGAGCTCAGACCACACACGTGTCTGTCCCTTTTGCCTCACTTTGTCACACGGATGTTCCTGCTGTTTACCTCATTCCCTGAAAAACTGATCTGGACTCACTTGGACATCACACATTGATTTTCATTAATTTTAAGGCTTTTTGTTGGTGTCACACTTCTGGTTTTGTCTGACTTAATTTCATTCATTCACCCGAAATCAAACAGTTAAGGATTTTTTGTACAGAGAAATTGAGATAGGATTTTTTTTTTACACATTTTCTTGTTACCTAGGACACAGAATAGAGATTTGACTTGTCAGAAAATAATAATCAAAAGGATTATACAATGCTGCAGATAATTATTAGCTTCAGACTTTGTGCTGTCATTATCCTGGCGTGCAGATGCAGCTCAAACGTGCCATCTGTGCGTGGGTTTGTGAGTGCAGAGACTTCCCGGTGGGGCTGCAGAAAGTGATCAGCCACTGATTCAATTGTGCAAACACAGTCTGACATCCATCACTCACCATGTAAAGAGATACGAAAAACCCAGTCAAAAGATCTCTTTCCATTTTGTTTGTTTGTCTCTTTGGCTTAGAGTGGGCTGCATGGTGGCACAGATGTTACCACTGTTGCCTCGCAGCACGAAGGTTGCAGGTTCGAAACTCGGCTCGGCTGTGGCCTTTCTGCGTGGAGTTGGGTGTCCTCCCCATGCATGCGTGGGTTTCCTCCGGGTACTCCCGATTTCCCCCACAGATCACAACATGCCCTATAGGTTATAAATTGTAAGTCGCTTTGGATAAAAGCGTCTGCTAAATGAATAAACATAAACATAGAGTACAGAAAAGTCCTGAAGATGACTTTTTCCCCTTTAGGGCTCATGTTTGGGCTGGAATAAAAAGAACCAGAGAGATAGACTTCAACAGGTGACACAGATGATTTTATTTTTTAGCTGTTTGCTAACTTTTGTACCTCCCTTATAATGCATGCTCCCTCCTTCTTTGGTAACCATAGAGATGGCAGATGGCGGTATCGACTCATGGAAGCAGGCAGGAAATGTGCACTTCAGTATTGACCTTAACTCTGTCCCGTCTTATTTCTCTTGGAAAAACAGCTTCCCAGTAGGGACTCAGAGTGTGTTTCCCAAGGCCTGCTGCTTTGGACGAGCACAACATCTCATTAGCTGGTTTTGAACTTGCACAGAGCAGAGTTGCATCCTGACATCCTGATGTTGTGTTCTCTGCACAACTGTTTTTCCTTCACACAGGCATCAGTAAGGACCTCCATGAGAACGAGACCTTGTCACTGGACAATGTGAGTGTACATTCAAGGTTTTAATAATTATGTGATGCATAAATTTGGTGGAAAACCCTTTTCAGCATTTGCATGCAACCATCTGTCACGTGTTGTTTTCAGAGACTTGCCTAATATTTTTTATTTATGTTTAAAGGTTTTTGAGGAGCAGACAGATCTGTTTCTGACAAACAATGATGGGGAAGAGGACATTGCATCCTCATTATCTGGTAATTTTTTTTCTTCTCTCTTCTTCTTTTCTCAAAAACAGTAACAGCTTATCTGTACCAAAGTACTTTTTAAATGTTGGAGCACAATACTCGGGCTTCTAATTGAAAAAACGGTTCAAGCTTTAGAAATGAACAGCAATACAAATGGGTTCAAATGAAGGCAACTGGACTTCTTTGGTTTCTTGAAGATGTTGAAGATGTTTCACTTCTCACCCGAGGAGTTTTGAAAAGCGATGAGTTTGAGATGAGAAGCGAAATGTCTTCAAGAAACCGGAGAAGTCCAATTGCCTTCATTTGAACTGTTTTGGATTACCGTGATCTGGATGACTGAGAACGTTCACCAGCAAACACACAGCAGCATATTTGTGGCTGCCGTGAACAGCAGGGTGTGGGAACAGAACGTAACTTGGTGGTTGAGAAGCCCTGATGGGAACCATATCTCAACATGCTCAGCTCCGTTTTCAGTCACATTATTTGAAATCAATAAGGTGACTGTTTCTGAGTCTGAGCAGAAGATCCTCTCCTGTTGGGGGTGCAGGGGCTGCTTTTTGAGGATGAGGTGATCTGGTCTTTACCCACTTTGAGCTCACAGTGATTTTTTTCCCTGGAGTTCTGGAATCTGCCTTGTCACTAGGACAAAGACAGGAATGGGGTCAGACTTGTCCCACTCAGAATCCATCTGAGCTGGGCATTGCCCCCCCCCAAATATCCCCTGTCACCCCCGCCCCCGATTTAACTGGAGTTGGACAGTGGTGCTGTGTACTTGAATTAAAAAGTGGAATGTTAACAAGTGAAAAGTCCCCATGCCTACAAAACATGACGTTTCAGACAAGACACAAATGTTAGGCAGGAGTTTAGCAAGCCTTTAGTGGCTGTTGAAAACTTGAATATGATGCGTTTCAGATGTGGCCACGGTTACTATGAATGCTAATTTCTTTCTTGGAGGACTGAAGAGCTCTTTGTTAACATCAGATTGAAGTGTTTGGGAGTGTGTGAGACTTTGAAAGTTTACTTTCAGTTTTTTTTTTCAGTATCACTTAGCTGGATGCTACTTTTTATTGCATCAACTCGAGACCCATGTAGCAGAAAGTTGTTTTTAACATTGAAGATTATCAATAGAATTTCTGTTACATTTAGCAAATGGTGTCCCACAGGGTTGTGTACAGGGCCCAGTTCTGTTTGGTACACACGCTAAGGATCTTCCTTCTGTATGTAAACATAGATTATTTTGTGTATGCAGAATATACTTATTTTTACTGATAGTATTACCAAAGAGGAGGTTAGAAGCCATTTGTTATAAAAATGTCCTGCTGGCTGAAAAGATGTTATGAAGACAGTTGCTATGTTTTTCCCCAAGAGACATGCTGCAGACCCAGACTCAGACATGTTCATCTCGGGATAGAATGTAAATATTAAGATTTCTATCTAGATTCAGATCTTAGTTGGCAGACTCAAATCAAAAGGATTTTTCTAAGGTAAAGCATGCTTATACGAACTTAAGATACATTAGATGATTCATTTTTAGGTCAGAGCGGTTGTGACATTGAGCCATCTTCAACTGAAGCAGTTGACCAAAATTAAGCCCATTCTGTGAAAAGATGATTTTAGAACAATAATCCATGCTGTTATTACCATTCAGGTGGATTACTGTAACTGGTTGTACAGTACCTTGGTGTTAAGCCTAGTTTATACTTCTACATCAGTGGGGGTGCGAAACATGCAATGCCATCATTCGTTAACGTGAACACTCTGCGGCAGGCTTGTGTGGGATGACTGAGACATGTCAGATTTTTTAAAGTGTATCTTTGATGCTCTTTAAATGGTAGAAAAACATCTACGGTCAAAAAGTCTTTTTTTCAGATACTAGCAGGTGTTCAAAAGTACTAAATCAAGGGAAGTGGGCAGGCCTCCCTAAAAAATGCATGAATTTAGAATCACCAGACTCTTTACGTACCTCAAGGAAAAGTTAGAAGAGGACACTTGACTCAGGATAGTTTTAGTTGTAACCGATTCAACTAGTATAACAATGGTTAATGTTTGTGTATGTTGGGGTTGTACAAACTCCTGTTTGTCTGGCCATCGTGTTCATCAATTTCCACAACAGAAGATGAATATGAGAAGCATAGAGATCAGATCATATAAACGTAGAGGTGACATAGACTGGAGCTTTCTATTGGTGCTGGTGTAACTGTGGGCTGCCATGTTGGATGGGTCACCAGTAGCCCCTGGGGCATTCATTGGGCTAGAAAAGATGGGAGTAATCCCCCACAATCTGTTTTCAATAGTACAATAGACAAAAACAGGCAGCGTTTATTCCGATTAGGTTTTGGAGAGTTAGGGACCCATCCAATATGGCGGCAAAGTGGTTACACTCCAGCGCTCAATGTCGCCTCTACATATTTGATTTTCGTTTAATCTTGTTCCCACTTCTTGTGGCAACTTGGTGTTTGTTTAATAAAAATAGTAAATTTGTACAGATTTCAAAAGTAAACTTTCTTCCTCTAAAGTTGACCCGCTTTTAACTGTGAATGTGGGACTTTTGTCTTTTGAGCGTAATGAGAAAGTAGTAAAGCAGCTCTCACGTGATTGTTTTAGACCAATGACGTGCTCGCGTTTAGTAAACAGAAACCCAACATAGTGGGGTACTTGGGAGTCGGGAAGCCGCAGCGATTATCATTTAACTACCTTAGAAACTCAAATTAGAGAACACAAATAATTTTTATGGAAACGTGTTTGATGTAATATGTCAGGGGACATATACTGTGAAATTTTACAGTTAGATCCAGTATTGGGCAGCATAACATCTCTTTTCCACTTTCTCCTGGAACTGAACTTCATAGAACTATATTTGTTGACTGCTATTGGCAGATCAGCTACTTCCGTTTTGACTGGTCAGCACGCCACTGCCTTTAAATTTGCTGTAACCCAGGAAAGCACTATGCCCCCGTTGTCATGGAGTGGAATTGCTTAGCATGTCTCATCAGGCAACAGAGCACTCTGAAAGAAAACCATCTCCGTTGATTTGCGTGTCTCCACAACCCTACTGACGGAGAAGTATAAACTAGTAAGTCATACTTGTCACATCTTCAGCTGGCACAAAAATGATGGAGAAAAAAAGTCTTGTTTTTAAAGCCCTATAGTCTGGTGATCAAAGGCTAGTTGTTGTGGAGAACACCATGCTATAGACATGAAGGGACAGATCTTTTCATCATCATCATCATCATCATGCTTTATTTGTACAGCGCCTTCAGTGACCAAACAGCACCCAAAGAGCTGAACAATAACAAGAACCAATAAAAAGGCCCATTAATGGTAAATTAACTGTCTTTGTATAGCGCCTTCTGAGGGTTCTACAACCCCTCAAGGCACTTCTCAACACACACACACACACACACACACACACACACAGAGGATGATGAGCTACAATGTCCACCGGCTCCTCGGGCCACCACCAGCGGGCAAGGGGGGTTAAGTTTCTTGTCCAGAGACACAGCAGCAGCATGCTCTGTCAGGAGCTGGGATTAAACCTACAACCTTCCTGTTACTGGACAACCCGCTCAACCTCCTGAGCCACTGCTGTCCTAAAGCAAGTTCCCCAAAAGCAATGGTATAGTAGTGACTCTTTAGCCGGCTCTTAAAAGTTGGCAATGTGGATTGATGCCGTTGCCCCCCCCCCCCCCCCCCCAAAACAAAAGCAGCTCAAAACTCTTTTCCCTCTTTTCTGTTGATGTTGACTTTATTTAGAAAGTCACCATTTGGTTGAACCTTTATTTAGATGCCCACGCCAGTTTAAACAATATCCCACAGATAGTCATTATTGTACCATTTATTAAAAACCAGTGAAAAGCAGCTTCCTACTGAGGCCCTCACAAGGCCTAACCGTTCTCTCTACAGATGAGATTAAACCTTCAGCTAAGTCATTGACATTATTTTACATGATTTACCATAGTCTCTCTTTTAAATAAATACATAAGCTGAAAACACTTGAGTACATAAACAGCCAGATTGTAAAACTGTAAAGAACATGAACAGATATGAGAAGTCTGCTCTTTGTATCTGTGCTGTAGTGTCTTCACTGTGTGTGAGCAGCGGCAGAGAGGAAATGCCTCTGAAATGCCCAGGATTTCCCTTACATTAGAGCAGACATGGCTGGCCCAGACATCAAAGTCTGGGTGGAAAGTGCTCTCATCAAGGGAGGTCATTTTCCATGTTGTCATGGCAGAATAACCATCCACTGCTCCTCTAGATATGCAGCAAGGGTGCATTTATATATACAGAACAATACACTTTAGCGTTTAAATAAGCTATCAAACTTGATTCACCATTTAAAATCTAAATTATTCTAATCTTTCATACATCAAAAACTCAAAAGCATCATCCTCATGAGCTTTATTGTGAAGAAGCCACTCGGTTAAATGCAGCACAGTTCCATTATTGTTTCAGCTTTTCCTCTTAAATTATTTACTACGTGAACTTTGACTTATTGTTAAAAATCGCAGTGTGCCAGATGGCTGTTGTTGTCCAGCGTGAGTCACAAGAAGAAGTCAGTTCTCCCACTGGAGTGCAGGAAGTCTATTTTTACCAGTTTTCTGGAAAGGGTTGCTACACGGAATATCAGAGTGAAAGTACTTTTGGCTTTTGGTTCAGCTGTGTTTTTCTGTGGAGGGTTAAGTTTGTACCACCACTAACTGCTAGTTGTGACATCCTGCCTTGATGGCCTGAGGTATAAGATTAGGAGCGTCGTGACTGATCCTGAATTTCATAACTTTTTTAAACTCTTATCAGAACATAACTGGATATTTGTACTTGAGAAAATATTTGTGTTCAAAAAGAATCTAAGAATTTATACGACGGGCAACGGTGGCAGAGGAGTTAAGTACCCGCATCGTAACTGGAGGGTTACAGGTTTGCATCCCGCTCTGTCCGTTGCAGTTGATGTGTCCTTGGGCAAGACACTTCTCCCTCCTTGCCTGCTGGTGGTGCCAGTGTACATCAGCCACGCCCTCGTGTCGCAGCTGTGGTTACAATGCACCTCATCGCCACCAGTGTGTGAATGTGTGTGTGCATGTGTGTGTGCGTGTGTGTGTGTGTGTGTGTGTGTGTGTGTGTGTGTGTGTGTGTGTGTGTGTGGGTGAATGGCTGGTTGTGTTGTAAAGTGTCTTGGGGGGGGGGGGGGGGGGTTGTAGAACTCTGAAAAGGTGCTATGTAACATGTTACCATACTTTCCCCATCATCAGTATTAGGAATTGGGTTGTTCGATATTGGCTATTTATTTATTTATTTAGTTATTTTTTGCAGATATACCGACATAATCCGACTTTTAATTTCCCATACATTGGGGATTCCCTCAAAAATAGAAAAAGTAAATAATTTTAGGTCATTTTTGGTTATCACGCTTAATTAAAGGTCAACCTCACTGAAAAAACATATTTTAATGATTATTTCTGATTATAATCAGTCACTCTTGAGTTTTTCATGCAAGCTAAACATGAAAATAGTCTCCTACAACTATCTCCTGCATTATCTTCTGATTGAAAATAGATGGTGAAACTCTAGGATTAGAAAAGCCTGACAGATCTACGTCACTCTGTCACTTAGCATGCATGGACTCACTCAGCTTGGCTCACGATGGGGAAGGCTGTCGTTGGTTTAGCGTCCAGGAAACAGACTTTGGTGTAGCCTGTCACGGCGAGAGCAGGAGGTTAGGATCCAAGATGCAGAATCCCCAGAACGACTCAAGGCAGGAGAGATTTGAGAGAATAGTTCCTTTATTTCAAAAGGCGGATGCGCCAAAGTCCAGAGGCACAAAAACAAACCCGACTTAATAACAAACTCGCTGAACCAACAAACAAACAGACAGAAGCTCACTCATGAGCACGAACTAGGGTAACTAGAGGAGGACAGAACACGCTGACAATTACAATGAACCAGCAACCACAGAGAGACAAGACAAGGCTTTTAAACACAGAGGGAGCTAATCAGGGAAACAGGTGGCAGGTGTGAGGAGTGTGAGCTGAGGAGAAACTGGTGGAATCAATTAACTAAATGGGAAGGGAAAGAGCTTGGCAGGAGGGCAGATCAACGTTAACCTATAAAACATGGATCTAACTAAACCTAAAAGACAGAGGGCAAATATAAACCACCAATAACCAGATGGGTGAGGAGGACTAATCTAAAGACAACTAGGAAAACCAGGGAGTGACTAGGAGGACACAAGAGGAGAGCCTGGAGTGGGAACCGGAGGGGGCTGGGGAACAAAGGGACACAGAACGTGACATAGCCTTATACAGAATTAAATAGTTCAGTTCAGTGCAATAGTTCTTGTTATTTTATATGAAAAATCTTGTTCAGTTTCACAACTAAAATGGCCAACGCTTGTATTTTGATTGTCTAAACTAAAGATTCATTATACACTAGGATAAAACTTGTTAATATGTCATTTTTTAAACTCATCTTTATTATTTTAGCCTAAAAATAATTTTATCAGCATAAAATTTCATTTTCAAGGAAGTTGGCTTTGAGAAAATCAATAACATGAACAGAATCTTCATGCTACATTATCATCGTGTTTACAAGACCTATAAATCGTAGGATTTTCCTTCTTTAATGCCATGCGTGTCTTTAATATGTCAAATGACAGCTGCATGTAAACAGGGCAGATAAAGTAAAACAAAAAGGGAATCAATAATCCACCTTTTTCTTTTTACGTAAACAGGCAGCTTACTGGTGAGGGTGATTGGTGGAGGTTTGTATGAAACAGTCCTTTAAAGGTCAGACAGGAGTAGGTATGCAGCAGCTCATCACTTTTTCCTTTCTTCTCTCTAAAACCTTGACATTTGAGCAAAGAAAGATTTAAACAAAATCCAGAATAACCGGAAACAGCAGGAGAGGAGCACATGTGACTAAGGAGTCTCAACATGTTTGATTATCAGGTCTTCGGAGTTTGGCATGCTGCTGTAAAGTCCTCAGAAGGTTTCTCCACAGAAATCTTTGTTCTGAATGTTTTCAACTCACTGATTTTGAACAAACCCTGACAAAACCGACAGATGCCGACAGCTGAAGTAAAGATACAGCAGACGTGAAATACTGTAAATTAGCTGATGGTGACTGGGGAAACGAACGAGCAGTGATATGGAGGAGTTCTGATGAGTGGAACGTTTATTTTTTCCAGTGAACGGACTTCCCACACAGACCAGTGAAGATCAGGAGTTCAACCAGCAGGAAACCAATGATTTGATCTCCATGATCAACAGCGGCGACCAGCAAACACAGGTCAATAACACACGGCCACCTTCTGTAAACCTAAAACTGTTACTTCTCAAAAACTTTCTATTGCTCGTCTTTAACTTCCTGTCCTCGACTGCAGGCTGGTGATGTTGACTTTAGGTACAGAGTCTGTGGGGTGACGAGGGACAGCACGGAGACCGATGACAATTTATGGGACACAGATGATCTTCTTGCAACGGACACCCCCCCACCCCATTCAGAAGACCTGCACCCTCCCTCCTGCCCTCTCTCACCAGTGGATCAGGCCCTCACAAGGCTAAACCGTTCTGTCTCCACCCAGCAGACCAACCACAGAGACAGCCCAACTATGGAAACCTGCGACCGCAGGTAGGAAATTTTGAAGGTTTTTGTCTAACAAGCTCCATGTGCAAAGTTTACAACTGATCTTTTTCTTCTATTGTCCCAGTCTGGTGGCTCTGGAACTGGACAGCGAGGAGGAGACCATGGAACCAAAGTCCTCTCTTTCCCCTCTCTTGTCAGATGTTGGGAAAAGTGAAGAGAAAAGGGATGCTTTTCATCCAGCTCCTAACCTCCCCTGCACTCGCAGCCAGTCTGCTTCCACATGTGAACCCACCTCAAAAGTAAAATAACATTTTAATCAGTCAGCACGCCACAGTATCAGATCTCATGCTTTTACTTTGAAAGTATCTATACAGTTCATGCACCCTCATTGTGGGGATGGAGATCAGATTCATTTAAGCGTTTAACCCTCTGGAGGCAGGCGTTGCAGATGTGCAACGTTAAATCCTACCTACCTGTTTACTCCACATACGTACTTCATGAGCATTTTTTAACTCAGAAGTACCCCTGAAGGACTTAGTTGTTCGTCCTTTTATCAAAACTTATTTTGAGCCTGAGAGGGTTAATTATTCATCTGAACAGTTGATTTCTAGGATAGAACTCTTACATTTGATTCAGTGACACCAAGCAGGTTGGACTTCAACCACATCTTTTTGTTGCCATCACCAAGCCTCTGGTAAAATTCTGGCTAATGTGTCAC
Organism: Nothobranchius furzeri; assembly: GCF_043380555.1. Lineage (NCBI taxonomy): Eukaryota > Metazoa > Chordata > Actinopteri > Cyprinodontiformes > Nothobranchiidae > Nothobranchius > Nothobranchius furzeri. The sequence goes on from NC_091746.1 coordinate 62,208,427, forward strand.
CCTTCTTCTTGTCTGGTTGATTTCCTGGGGAGTTGGGAAGGCCATTCCAGAGGTTTACCATTAGCCGGATGAATCCAGTCAGAAACCAGCTCTGATGTATAGCACTACCACCACCATGCTTAACAGTTGATTCAGCGTTCTTCAGAACTGAAAGCCTCGCCCCAAATAACTCAAACTTTCTCTGTTAGACATTTAGCTGGTCTGTGTGGGCAGCTGCAGATATCAGCTTCAAATTTCAACCTGAAGGTTGGACTCTTGGAGTATGGGGAGAAAAAGTCTAAAAAGATTTCTGTGTGTGTATCTAAATTTGTGTGTGTGTATAGCATCGACATTTAAATATATGGACAATGGGTTTCCATAGACTCCAATAATAAGTTTTTGAGCTAAAATGGGAGGTGGCCACCACCGCCATTTTGACCGTGTCACAGGTTCCGTCAAGCCCAGACAATTCCACAAAAGGGAAGAGAGGTGGAGCTGAGGGTGGGGCTGTAAGGCTGGGATCAACTGACGATACCCGGTCGAACTAGCTACAAGCTAACCTGAATTTATCCCAAAGCTAACGTGGAGGTGGGAGCTAAGCTAACGGAGGTAGCAACCTAGCTACAACCGGAGTTAACTGTGCACAACACCAGAGCTTCTGAGTCAGAGATACGCTGGGCTGACCGCTGGGTAAAACCGGGTGGAACACAGAGGTCTCGGAGACCTCCACAAGCCGGCAGCTGCACAGCAGACAAGCGCCGCTGCGATCTGAGATGCGCAGAGCTGCCGCCGGGGAGAACCGGGTGGAAAGGTTTCCATCCCAGAGCTCCACAAGTCATCAGCCCGCGCAGCAGACAGAAGCCGCGATCAGACAGAGATGCGCCGAGCTTCCGGGAGGGGAGAAGAGCTCCACAAGCTGATAGTCGGAACCCAGCTCCACCAACATGTTATATTTGAACCCATTTTCTAAAGTGCAGCATTATGTTAAATGCACTGGGGTTTACCCTATTACATTTAAATTTCATGGTTAAACAGTACATGTTAAAATCTAAGCTCAGCTCGGCAGTGACCTAAAATACATAAATATAATTTTACTTACCGAAAAAAATGAAGTGGAGACTCCTTGGACGCTCTATTAGTGCAATTAATGCCACAGCAAGTCATTTTGCACAAAAAATATCCAAAAAAGAATACACAAACACAGAGACTCACAATCCCGGAACAGTTTCCAGGCCAGACCGAGGCTCTACTGAGGCCTTTCCACGGAGCTAGCTCTGCGGTCACGTGGGTCTGATGGTCATTAATTATACAGAATTTTAGGCTTTTAATACACTTAAACAGAAGAGTGAGAAAAAAATTCAACCCCCTCAGAGTTGTCATGAGTGTAAACTAGATAATTTAAACAAAAAACATGTTCTGGTACCAGGCTGTAAACATGTTTATTTCTGCTGTGAAATTGGTATTTTTAACATGGGAGTCAATGAGGATTTGCTCGCTTCTGACACCAGCCCCCAGTGGATGAGTGTGGAACTGCAATTTTTGGTACTTCCGGGATTGCTCCAATTTTTGAGCCGCATTGTGGGGGCTTGGTGTATAGATAGATATAAGCATTTGTAAGTCTTTGATTTGTAACTTGTGTTTACGTTTTCGTGTGTAACTTCAGCTCCTACACACACAAATCATTAAAAACACACACACACAAATCACCTGGTACACACAGATCAGTTTACAAGTACAAAAATCCTGTTGAGACTCTTTTCTCACTTGACTGATTTGTGCATACATGGTGCATTTGAATGCTGGGTGGAAGCTGGGAAATCTGAACTTCCATAGGATTTAGTCTACACACACACACACACACACACACACACACACACACACACACACACACACACACACACACACACAGATCTTTTGAGACTTCTTTCTCCCCATATTGGAGCAGGAGCTTCTCTTGGTCCATGTTAATGTAAAACTGTCTTCACTGTGGACAGAGACACTGATGTCCTAGAAATGTTATGTTTGTTATAGGCTTGGTGGGTTCAGAGCATCCAAACCAGTGTGCTGTCTGAGGATGACTGAGAAGTATTGGTCAATTCCAAGAATGCTGTTGTGAAATATTTAAGCATGTGCTTGTGTGTAATTTGACCCCTCTGTGGTTCAACACAATTCCAAAGAATTTTATTGTATAATTATTCCACCCCGGAAAAAGAAAAGTTCAAATGAATCATGAAAAGGCCCAAATGAACGACTCATCCCTGTTTTACATGATTGCTAACTTCTGACCAGCTGTATGTTTTTTATCATGTAGGACACGAGGGAAGAGGGGGTTCGATTGCGCTCCTATTCCTACTCATCCCCAAAAATCAGCTTCCTCCCTACTCGTCATCACCGTGACAACCACACATCAGAACTCAGTCACGGTTAGTCAAACCTCCAAATTCAATAAACCTTCACTCTTAACACATCACTAACAATAGTCCTACTTTAGTTCACTCCATTTTTCCCACATTAATGGATTAACCTCAAATAGTCTGCTAATTTTACACTAGTCTTTAGCTGCATGTAAAGGCCAGTCATTTTCAAATATCCACAAAAGCCACAAAGCACATTTCAGGCTGCTTGGCATCTTTCAAGCAGCAGCTCACAAATTATACGAAGACTTGGCCTAAGCGGATTATTCCTGGAGTCTTAGTGAATTAGCCAAAAATATTCTGGCGCTTTCCTTTTTGAGCTGTTTTGTGTCAATGAAGCAAATAAGACTTTGAAGGAAAGTAAGCCAACAGTTTGTGTGCATATGCTGTGTGACTCTAGCTTATTTTTGTTTTGATTTAACAGAGATGAAAAGTATCAACTAAGACACTAAATCTGTACATTTGGTGAAAGATTTTCACCTCCAGGTTCTTTCTCCTCTAAAAAACAAAAACAGAACAGTGTGAAAAAGGCAGATTACTGTCTGCTTAATAGCTCTGAACATGGACTTGACTGTCTGTGCTGATAGTTTGCACCCGCTGTAGTTGATGAGCAGCTCCTCTGTCCACTGTGCCCTGTAGATGCCGTCGTCCACAGTGTGAGCCACAGCCGATCTCTCCTTCAGGCGCTCTCTCTGTCTAAATCCACCCTGTCTCTGTCTCTGCTCCACCCTGGTAGTAAGTACTGGACACTGCAGTCACCGCACCACACCTAGCTGTCACCTGTGTGTGTGTGTGTGTGTGTGTGTGTGTCTGTGATTACAAATCAAAACAGTTCTTTATTCCTTCATTTTCACCTCTCTGTTCACTCACCTATTTATCAGCTTGATTTCTGGGCACAGGCAGCCAGCTGGTGGAAAATAATCAAGGATTTCAAATCAAACTGATTATTACAGGATGCAAACGTTTGGGCAGCCTTGTTAATCTTCATGATTTTCCTTTATAAATCGTTGGTTGTTATGAAAACAAAAATTCAATACAAATATCTGTGAAAACATGTATATTTAACACATGGACGTAATTGTCACTTTAGAAGTGGGGGGGACACGGGGTGGGGTGTGTGTGGGGAGGGGGGGGGGTATCTTTACAGTATGCTCTAATGGGAAACAGGCTTCAACACAAACGGTTGTTTTCCTCTTGGTCCTGTAGCTCAACCAGTGTCAATTTAATATAAAGTAATATTGTTTTTAGATGGTAAAAAGTGCAGGGGTCATAACTTGACTTTGGAAAAAGTGGGGGGGACATGTCCCCCCCCCCCCCCCCAAAAATTACGTCCATGATTTAACATTTTGAAGTTAGAGTTGGTGTTTTCGTGCTGTGAATGACAGATGTGCAGTAGTGTGAAAAGAATTTACAGTAGTTAAAAATGGTTAAGACACTCTAAGGCCATTTTCAAGATATAAATGAAGCCTTATCCTTTATAGAGAACATTTAGAAGGGCCTCAGTTCAGAAAAACAACTTTTAGATCTTTTAGGATTGATGAGCTAACAGCTGGTTTGAGTGCAGCGAAGACCAAATGTTCCAGTTTCACGTCCCAAAGTATTTACCGCAGAAATATGGATAATTTCCTGCTCAACGTGACCTCTGAGTACACCAGAAGCGGTGATATTTATGCTTGTTAATACCCCCAGAATTAAGAATTCCAAATAAATAACGATAACTTTTAACAACAAGAGAGGAATAAAGGTTAATGACATAACATGTTGAGATTGTTTGAAGATGACATCAAGTTTCTTTGATCTTGACTGAGTTTGTTACTGGCAGTTAGCTCATCAGTCCTATCACCTTGTGTCTTATTTTTGTGATTCCCTTAATAACCTCTTCATGTTGTTTCTGTCCTCAGAACAAAGAGCCTCCAGTGTTTCAGAACATTCTGAGAAAAGGTATTTATGCTTATTTTTTCCAGATGCATTTGTGCTGTTTTTGTTCTAAATTAAAATCACGGTTTCATGAGGAAGTTTTGACTTTTATTGAACAATAATCCTGCTTCCTCGTTGTGTTTTTCTTGTGCAAGACTGTTAATGTGTCTTTAGTGGCTTATGATGCTTTTTATCCTGATGAATATTGTGGCGGTCAAACTTTGTAGCGTGACCAAGCCCTTCTCCCCACTTGTGTGGTTACGGAAGCAACGCCTCTTGTTTGCGAACGTACACCTCTAGCTGGCCTGCAGAGGTAAAATATCAATGATTAGCCTAAGCAGCCCTAGCCTAGGCAGAGAGGCCCAGACTTCCCTCTCCCCAGCCACTTGGGCCAGCTCCTCCGGTGGAATCCCAAAGTGTTCCCTGGCCAGCCAAGAAACATAGTCCCTCCAGCATGACCTGGGCTTCCCTTGATTCTCCTCCACGTTGGACGTGCTCGGAAAACCTCACCATCTTAATCAGATGCCTGACTCCTACTTAACTGGCTGCTCTCGAGCTGCTTCACACTCAGCTGCAAACCTCTCCAGCGAAAGTTGGAGACCACGTTCTGATGAACCCAACAGAACCACATCATCTACAAAAAGCAGAGACCTAATCCTTAGGCCACTAAAACTGATCTCCGCAACACCTTGGCAGCCTTGGTGGAGTCCAACTCTCACCGGGGATGAGCCCGACTTATGGCAATGCAGAAAAGCTCTGGCATTGGTCACACAGGGACATAACAGCCTGTATCAGGTGGCCTGGTACCCCGTACTCCTGAAGTATCCCCCACAAGGCCCCCCACAAAGGGCGAGGTTGAATGCTTTCTCCACAAATTCACAAAACACATGTAGATGAGTTAGGCCAGCTCCCACACACCCTCCAGGACCCCCATAAGGGTATAGAGCTGTTCCAGCACTCCACGGCCAGAACCCCTGAATTTACCAGGGATATATGTGACATTGTTTGTAAGCAGATGTCCAACACCATTGGCTAATTCAATTCAAACTGCACGTGGCTCGAAGGGAACGATGGTTGGGCTTAGCACAAAAAGACAAATGTGCCTACGTTATATTACAGCACAGGGTAAGACGATCCCTTTTATGGATTTCTAAAACATCGTTCATTTCCTGAAAGGGGAATCTCCAATCTGAATCTGAATCTCCAAATTGCTGCTGTAATCTGTGGTATAATTTCAATCAAGAAACAAGGATATTGTTGTTGGTATTGACAGCCTTTGATTAAATGTGCGAAAAGCTGTTTTAAACGAATCAGTGCAAATGTTTATTTTTTATTCATCAATAAATCTGTGGGCAACTGGTTTGATGCAAATCTAAAGTTTTTATTTATTTATTTTTGTTAAAAATGGTTTTATTTCCAGATGAGAAACACCAGTTTGCAAAAGATGCGTGCTTTTAAAATCACAAGAGATTTTCATGAAATAATGTACAACTCATATTGTTGCCATTGCCTTTCACGGCAGTTTTTACATCGTCTCCTGTTGAGAGATATTTAAAGTTAAAATATGCAGTTATTTGATCAAATGTTGAAAATGGCCTCATGCATAATTTAACTCATAATCAGCACAGAGTGTTGTGATGAACCCGTTTTTCACCATTTTAATATAATAACCACAAACTGTCTGAGTTTGAACCATTTTTATGTCCGCTAAGGCTGTGGTTTTCCCCCAAAGGATCGTCAGTTGTAGGAATTCAAGCTGACTTTTTGAGTTTCATTAAATTCCATTCCAAAAATAGAGCTGAACACACACAAAACTGCAAATTTCCTGTTCCAATTCAGCGTGCCCCTTTAAATGTTTTACTTCAGCTGTTATCCTTTGATAATAAAGACCTAAATATCAACTTCAAGGAAAACCAACTTTTAGATGAATTGTGAAAAAGAGCGGGCCTATGCAGCAAGTGTTTGGTTGTGTGTTATCTAAACAGGCAAACATCCATTTACCCTGACATGCTAATAAGGAACATGGTTTTGATTGTTCATCCATGAACCTTTAGCATGTCCCTGCATTAACTGTGTTTTACAGGGAGGCTAGGTTCCGTAAACGGGCCCAGTCTGCCGATGATGAGGGCAGCGCGGAGCTGGCTGAGTCCCTCCAGCATCTCACCTTGTCTGAGTTTCTCAAAGAGTATGTGGGGTTTTCGCCAAACTTAAAGAGCAAGTCACCCCCTACAAGAAACTTACTTCACTCCCTCTTCATGTTTAAAAAATGCAACAAATGATGTTGCCTAGCAGACCGAGAGGGCAGAGCCACTAACAAATACACACACACACACAGGCGCACAATGACATTGTGACATCATAATGTACCAGTTTACATCATAGCATACCTCTTAGCCAATAGCGGTGGCAGATTTAAATTCAAATGCAGTGCAGAGTTTTTACCTGACAACGGCACAACACTGCCAGTTTTAGGCAGAAAATTTAAATTTTAACTAAAATGTACTAAAGTGCAAAACTATTGACTACACGTGTCTGCAGCACGATTAGACAAGCATCTATGTAGTTTATCAGGAAAAAAAAGCTGATTTGGGGGTGACTTGCTCTTTAATGAAACTAACCCTCACAGAAAAGTGACAACAAACCACTTTTCTGTGAGCGGTACAACCTGAAATGTCCACGAGTCTGCCTGCATGATTCTAGTTATTAACGCTTTCGTTTGGACTAATTTGCTTTCACAGCGCAGCGCTGCAGAGCAGAAAACTGTCTTGTTCTACTTTTTCATCTACTAACTGTGTTTTTTTTTTCTTTTTTGATTTAAAGTAGCCTCACCCGAAACACCGAGTCCTATGCCACCTTAGATTTTAAATAAACGACTGCAGCTTGAACTAACTTTAATCTTTGCCACTGAAAAGCTAAATGCATTTATGCGGCACTCCACTGCACTCTTCTAAACCTGTTATGCTCGGTCTCGTCGTCTCAGCAGGTGAAGACGAAAACCTTTTGTGCTTGTTAACCTGGAAGTGTCCCGTTGAAGACCACAGCAACAAATGGTTGCTGATTGTTTTATGTTTTTTATGCAGGATTGAAGAGGAAGAGTTGGAAAAGTGTAACATTCCAATCAAAGCAGAGTCGGAGAAATACAAAGTCATCCGGACTTTAAGTTTCCTCAAGAGCAAGATGTCGAGCACACGCAACAAGAGCAAGGTAACAAGTCTAAATTCAAATGATGCTTGTTGCTTTGCAACTTTACAAGCCAAGTTAGATGAAGGTGTGTTTTTCTGTAGAAGGATTTATGTTATTATTGGATGTTACAACTCTTTAGAGGGTTAGGGAGACACAACCAGGAAACCATTCTAGGAATAACTCAAGGTCGGAGCAACAGACCAAACAAGGTGTCTGGCCTCTTTCCTTTTAATGATTAACCCTCATTGTTGAGTCAGCGCAGAGGCTGGAAACCCTCCCCGACTTGCATCTGTTGTTTATGCGATGGTTCCATTTCCGTGTCGTTGGGCTTGCCTTACAGTTAGGAAAAGGGCGCGGATTGCATCCCTGCTCACGAGGATTTAGCTCTGAAAGCAGAAACTTTTACTGACATTTTATTACAAACGTGAAGTCTTGCATCGAGTGGAGCTCAAACGTAGAGCTGCCGGTCTCCTGTTGTCTTGTCTGCATGGACTCCATGTTGATACTGATGTCTCTGGCACGGTTTTCAAAGGGGAAAGGGAAGGACAGAGAAGCCAAAGACAAGCTGCTAAATGGACATCTCTTTGCAAGCGGCTCCTGTTTGGGCCCCACAGTGTGCGTGGTTTGTGACAAGCCAGCCTCTGGAAAGGACTTCCAGCATTGCTCAGGTATGTGAACCTTCACACCAAACAAACGCCCGACCAACAGCTTTAAAAGCTCATCCGTCTTTTTCTCTCAGGCTGCACTACAATCGTCCACAAAGGCTGTAAGGAATCTGTCCCTCCGTGCTTGAAGGTGAGGATTGTCCCGAGAATAAATGGGTGTGCTTGTTTTCACCACCTCCCGCTTTTTTCTCTCATTAATTGAGGAGCTTTAACAAAGCAGTTGTTTGTATTTTTAAGAAACATCAGGATAAATATGCCCCGACATCAGTGAGAAACAAGACGGCATCTCTCCCACAGAGTGAGTTTACGGATCTCAAGTCAAGAATCAATTCATTTAATCAGGAACATGTTTTTAAAAATAAGAATGAGCTCTTTGTTTTTCTCCCAGACTTCACAGTGAGAGAAAGTCCACCTCAGCCCAGGATCCCCATCTCTCTGTCGCAGCCAGTCCTAGTCCCAAATGGGAAAAGGGAATCTGTGATGCGATCGTGCTCTCTCTCTGGAAGTCTCCCTAACAACGACAGGTTATACAGCGCTCAGACTTTATTATGTAAAATAATGATAAGGAGCTGGTAATAGCAGAGCCATGTCTGATGCAGTCTGCTCAGTGAGGGTTCAGAGACAGAATCTGACGTCCAGAAGCTGAACAGCCAGTCAGAAGAGCTCCTCCCGACTCCGGTGTCCTCGGTCTCCAATGAGTCGTCCTTGGGAGACGGTAAGAGATCATTAAGCTTTGTTAAAATATTCAGAAAAAGGAGAAAAAAGCTTGAGTGGATGTAACAAATCCTTGCAGCCAGACATGGTTTTTACCTGCTGGAATGAGTTACTGGCTGACCTTAAAAATAAAGTGTTCCAGGAAGAAAAGACAATCTGAGAAAATGTGAGAAAAGGCATTAGAATTACTGCTTTTAGGTTTCAAAGTAGAAAAGTATTCACTAGAACAACAATAAAGATTTTACCCAAATTATATACTAATTTAAAATAGAGAACCTTCATCACTTTACACAATATATACAATTACATATACAAAAACATTCCATCAGATTTCAGTCCTTTTCAATTTGACCTGCACTTGTATAGCCCCCTTGTGAGCCAGAGGACTCCAAAGCACTTTACCTTGTCATCAGTCATTCATCCATTCACAGACTGGGGTGATGAGCTGCACTGCAGCCACAGCTACCCTGGGGCACACTGACAGAGTCGGAGTTTGATCTGACAATCCACTGATTAAATGGAAACTTCTAAACTTTGAGCCATTAGCTGTTTTTACAAAATAATGCTGTCAATTTGCCGCAGTGCCCTGGTTGCATCAGGAAGCCTTAGGTCATTAAAAAGTGGTCAGACCATGGCAGTAATGTGGCACAATCATGTCCTTTTTACGAAAAGATTAGGCGATGGCAGCATAAATGAACAAATGCGGCATGGCGCGTTTATAAGACACACCATTGTTATAAGACTTTGCTTTAATATTACGCTAATTTGCCGACATGGTGTGTCTTGTAAAAATGAACAATGTTGCCATTGTGACTGTTGCTAAGTCAGGGCTGCTAACTCTCACACAGTGAGCATGAGACATACACATCTGTCCCTCTTCAGACGCTCTTACGCTACACCTTCAGTATCTCGCACCGAAGCACCCCACCCCACTCTCAAAAGTCAAGAGGTTGGCAGCCCTGGCTAGATGATAGCAACGGTTTTATTCCCTTAATAGTGCTGCCGTCACTATCTGAACTGTTTTGACTCGATCTGTTCAGAAAACTGGGGTCGTTCAGCCACATTCCTCTCAAAGAGCCTAAAAGAAGACTGAAAACTAGCACAAAAAAACCTGTAGCCACAGATTCTGCAACACTTAAAGTACGTTATTATTTATCTGTGGTCAAACTGAAAATGAAACTTATTTCCTCACTGCGTTCATCTTTTTAACATCTTAATCTAACAGCTGAAACGTCTCCCCAGCCTTCATTAGTGTCTACAGGAATGATCCATCGCTAAATGAAAAAAAATCAGCTGTGTTCATGACCTAAAACGTGCAGGTAGTGGGCCGCCATGCACGCTGAAGTTGGAAGTGCGATATTCTGGCCACAGAGGGCGGTGGGGGTCTGAATGACATGTCATTTACCCTGTAAAGGCTCATTATAGCAAAGTATCCCTTTAAAGGTGAGATTGACTTGGAATCGTGTAATACTTGTTCTTTTTGAAATACGATCAGTCACTCTGATTTTCACATGCAGGCTGAACATGAAAATAGGCTACTACCCCTATTTCTGCCCAAAGAAAATAGACAGGGAAGCGCTCAGGTAAAAACACACGCACATCTATGTCATACTGTAAATTAGCATTCATACCAACTTTATTTATGAAGCACATTTAACAACGGCACGGCAGCCGATCAAAATGCTGTACAGATGAAAGGTAAAACGCAACATATAAACAAAAACACAATCAATAATAAAAGTACACAACAATGCAAATAATCACGGTCAACAAAAAGTACACATAATAGAAATAGTTAATTAAATCAGGGATTTATAAATGCCTGGTTGTAAAAGTGGGCCTTAAGCAGTGACTTGAAACGGGGGAGGGATGGTGCCAGCCTCACAGAGAGAGGAAGAACATTCCAGAGGGTCGGAGCAGCGTAGACAAAAGCACGCTGCCCCCGCGTTTTGTATTTCGTTGTGGGAACGTGAAGCAGCAAGCAGTCGGCAGATCGCAACGCCCGGTTTGGCACATAACGTCATGGACTCATGGACTTGGTTTAGCGTCCAGGAGAGAGCAGAGCATGTATCCGAGAGTATGCTAACTGTTAGCATTAGCAACTTCACAACATGGCAGAACTCCTACAGACTTGTGTTTTTTGTGGCGAAGAAACTTTCATGTTGCATTTTTTACGTAAGAAAGGAAATCAAACGAGTTTTGTTGCTGTTGACCAATCAGAGGTGGCACATTTGCACATCATGAATATTAATGAGAAACAATCACAATCCTGCCATGTCCCCCCCCACACACACACACACCCCACCCCACCGACCAACTTTAACTTCCTGAAACAGGAGCGCCAGAGCTGTTTTCTCACAAAGAACGACTCACAAGGCATCCATTCATACTAGAGGCCACAGCAGATTTATTAACACCAGACTCACCTTCAAACTCTGACGTTTATTATGAAAATCTCCACTTTTTAACTGTTATTAATTATGAATTGCTTAATATTCCTCTTTTTTCACTGTATTTCATGACTCGATTACATCGCTGCTGTTTCCTACAAATAAAACTGAGTTGACACAGCGTGCTTCTAACAGGTGGTTGAACATATTTTGACCCACCGCTGTTTTTCTCAGGTGTTTAGACTTATTTTCCTTCATATGGTTTTAGTGAAGATGAAAAAATAAAAAAACAGTAAATTAAATCAAGCAGCGTGCTTTTCTCCCTGAGGAATCGTAAACGCGGATGATTGACGGTTTTAATCAAAAACAATTTTGTACCATCTTGTCCCTACAGACGGCATCGACTCGTATATCCTTATTCCCGGTGACATCTCTGCTGATTCTGTGGATTACGAGTCTGAGTCCTGGAGTCTGACAGTGGAGCCCAAGTTTTGCAACAAACAGGATAAACGAGATGTCAAGAGGCAAGATGTAATCTATGGTGAGCAGATGCTAATTAAACATGTATTTTTTTTACATTTATAAACTAGATTGCTCTTGTCACATATAATTGTTTTCAAATGAAGTAACAGCTTGGAAAATAAATGCTTTTGTGATTGAACTGAGTGTTTGTTGTGTAACCGACGCAGAGCTGATGCAAACGGAACTCCACCACCTGCAGACTCTGCACATCATGGCCGAGGTGTTCCGGCGAGGAATGAAAGAAGAAGTGCAGCTTGATGAAGAAGCGGTGGAGCGAGTGTTCCCCTGTCTAGATCAGCTGCTGCTTTTTCATCATGGGCTGTTTGCTGCCATGAAGGAGCGAAGACAAAACTCCGCCCAGCCGCAGGGAGACAGAAACTACATAATCCAACAGATAGGAGACGTCCTGATTCAGCAGGTTAGCTGAGCCTGTGGGACTAAACTACCACCTACCAGTGAAAGAAACGGATTCAATAGTGAGGTTTTAATTTGATTTTATTGCAGTTCTCAGATGAGAATGGAGAAAAAATGAAGCAGGTTTACGGAGAGTTCTGTAGTCGACACAATGAAGCAGTCAGCTTCTTCAAAGAGCTCCAGCAGCACAACAAGAGGTTTCACAGCTTCGTTAAGGTATTTGTTTAAAAATACAACCACTCAGCAAAGTGACGTCAAGAATAATCATTGAAACATCTTTTTAAAGCAACAAGGTAACAACTCTTTGGTGCGACGGAGAGAGATCCCAGAATGCATCTTGCTCGTAACCCAAAGAATCACTAAATACCCTGTGCTACTGGAGAGGATCCTACATTATACCCAGGGTTAGTCCTCTGCTGCCCTCTTCTGGTTAAACCCGTCTCTTCCTCTTGTCACCATGTCAGATGTAGATTTTTGTCCTTTTTAGTATTTTAGCTTATTGTTGTGTTGCTAATATAATGTTATATAAAATGTTTTATATAGATCCGTTTCACGTGTTTCTGTCTTTTATCTATTTTATGTTTTAGGCTGCATGATCATTAAAGCACTTTGGTCCTTTGTGGCACCACTTCCTGAAACAGGAGCACCAGAGCTTTTTTTTCACTGAGAACGACTCACAAGGCATTCATTTATACTAGAGACACACGCATTTAAAAAAATGAGTGAACTTGGTCTTTAAGGTGCTTTATAAATGCAGTTGGATTGGATTGTAAAGGGATGTATGACTTTACAATTCCACACGTCCACAGATTTCAGTTCTAACTGTATTTCAACATAATGAGAGGATTTTCCCCTCCAGAGGAAACAGAAGAACACACCAGCCTCTCGAAGGCTCTGGCTCTAATCCGAGAGGTGATCGCAGCGGTGGACCTGAGAGTCAGTGAATACGAACTGCACCAGAGGCTACAGGAAGTGTGGAGCCGCACAGAGAACCGCAGCACGGCCAAGCTGAAGAGCGGGTACACTTTCCGCAAGCAGGACATGATGAGGTCCGGGCAAAGGCTCAGACACGAGGGCCTTCTTCTGTGGAAGACCGCAACTGGTCGGCTTAAGGGTGAGGTCGTCATCCTCTACTTGGGTCAAGTGTGGCCCAGAGGAGTCTGGGAAACTCTCCATCCAGCCCTTCATGTCCTCGAATGAATAAATCAATGCAAACCATTTTCAAAATTTTAAATATAAACATTTTATTTGCCAGCAAATAAACTCGTCCAGTTTTTATGGCCCTATGAAAACAAAATTGTCACCAGCTCTTCTTTGTGCTGTGCATTGCTGCACATTTAGTATGTAATTGTTTAAATTCTTGCTTGTTGCAGATGTCCTGGCCCTCCTCCTCACTGATGCACTGATCTTCCTCCAAGAGAAGGACCAGAAGTATGCTTTTGCCACCGTGGTGGGTGCACAGTTTTTATTGGCTGTAAAATGTGTCAGCTGTGCCTCTCCTGACCTCGTTGGCTCATCACGTAATTGACTCTGCTCTGAATCTGCTTCAGGACCAGAAGCCTCCAGTCATTCCTCTGCAGAAGTTAATCGTTCGGGAAGTAGCGAACGAAGAGAAGGGGATGTTTCTGATCAGCGCCTCCTCTGCAGGCCCCGAAATGTACGAGGTCCACACCTCATCTAAAGAGGAGCGAAACACCTGGATGAGGCTCATCAGAGAGGCGGTAGAAAGGTGTGTCCAGGTCTGCAGAACATAGATGTTTGGAAACAAACAGTGGTTTACCGTATTCTTCTGCCGTGTAGCTGTCCAGAGGAACAAGAGGAGTACACAAGTGAATCGGAAGAGGAGAAGCGAGCTGCTGAGGCTCGTTTCCATAAAATCCTCAAGCTGCACGGTATCAGCCTTTCGCGTTGTTATTAAATCTGATCTTTACCACCCCTGAGGTAACAGTCTGTGTGACGTTTGAACTCTCTGAACTGGTGTAACAGAGAGCTTGTCCAGCCAGGACCAGCAGATCTGCTCCTGCCTGGAGGAGAAGCTGCAGATCTACTCGGCGCTCACCGCTCTGAGGCGGACGGACGTGCCACTTGTCGAACCGCGGCTGCTGGTTCAGCCGCACTCAGAGGAGCCGCCACAGGCTGCCGGGCTGCTGGCAGCAGCCCTGAAAGAGGGTAACATTAACCAATCCTGGATGCACAGATATTCAGCAGTTTTTGCAACTTTTCTAATGATCTCAGAAAGTTTAAATGTGCATTTGATGTAGTTTAATTCTTTTATTTTGCAGCTGAGAACCTCAAAGCCTCACTCTCCTCCGGTTCTCCATCAAGTCCCGGTCGGGACTCAGACTCCGTGTTTCTTGTTATTCGCCCAACACTCTCAGATCCCGTCCCCCTCAGCGAGGCTTTTCCTGATAGCGCAGTCGGCAGTGAGGAGAACCGACCCGATGCCTATGCTCTTCAGCCAGAAGCTAAAGATCACAACTTCATACACTCCAAAGTAAATATCCTTTTTATTAATAGAAATTATTTTTACTTAATGAATTTTTTATAGCAAAGGTGAGCTACTCCTGGAGTTCACCTCTTTCCATCCTGCCCACAGATGTGCGCTTCATGAATCATTATTTTAATAATTTAGCACAACCGGTTAGAATTCCATTTCAGTCTTAATATCATAAATCATTAATAGGCTCGTAATAAAGGGTGATCCAGTTAGCTCCCAAACGTAAGGCGGCATTAAAAATGGATATGGAGACCAATTCTGATGACTACATCACAGTTGAGCTGCTCTCTGCAGCTTTTATGACCCATGAGGTGAAACATTTAGCCTGAAGGGGGCGCTGTTGATTCATGCCTGTCAGGTCTTGCCCAGAAAGTGTTTCGACATCCTTGTGAAGCATTTTATTTTGAAACTTGTGAAACACAACAACTTAAATGTATGTAATTTGAAGTTACATTATACGTACTGACTACCTGTGTTTGATTTTGATCATTTATAGGTTACCCAAAGTGTCCACAGTCTGACTCAGCTGCTGTACAGTTTGCAGGTGAGAGCATGCACCACATCCATCGCCGATTTATTATTATTATTATTAGTTTTTGAAGTTCTTCGAGCACTTATCTATGTTTAGGCAACAAACAAACATTCTCTGTTGTCAGTACGAGCAGGTGCACGCTCTGTGTGTGCCGTGCTCAGCAGAGGCGCAGGCCTGCGAGCGGCAACTTCAGTAAACAGAGGAGCAGTGCTGTGCCTGGCTGTTTGAAGCCAAAGGTAGCGAGCTGCAGGAACTCTTCCCCACTCATCTTTTTTCTTTCCTCCTCAGAGACACAGGAGGGTCTTTTGTTTTGCAATGCACTCGCTTCTCTTTGGCATAAAATGTAAATTTATGTGAGCATGTGTGTGAATTTGCATCTGGGATGTGTGTGTGCCTGTGTGTGTGTGTGTGTGTGTGTGTGTGTGTGTGTGTGTGTGTGTGTGTGTGTGTGTGTGTGTGCGTGTGCGTGCACGTTGTCGTTTTCCTGTGTGGATTTGGGGTTTTGATCAGGAGATTTTCATATTCAAAGTTTGCATTCCCTTCCGCGTTTGAAACCAAAAAACATGGATCTACCGGCGAGGAAGACGCTGCTGCTACACAAACAGAAAAAAAACTAGGTCAGCAGTTGAACCTGATCGTAATTTCCATCACATTTTACTATTCAAATCAAACAAGGATGCCTTCTAGGTGAAATTGGAGAAGCGAAGCAGCTCTTTGAAGACTCTTTAATCCTGTGTCTCCTTCTCCATGCCAGGCTGCAGTAACCATCCAGGACACTTACTTCGACGTTCAGCGTCTCCTCCTCCAAGAGAGTGGGCGCCCCACGCCTCGGGCCCTGCTTCTGCACCTCTCAAGCTTCCGGGGCAACACGTTACTGGAGCAGGAGAAGCAGCGCAACCTGGAGAAGCAGAAGGAGGAGGTGGTGGCAGCTCAGAGGCTCCAGGACAGACTGCGCCAGGAGAAGGAGCGTTGGGAGCGCGAGTGCCAGTCGAGGGAGAGCCAGCAGGAGGAGCTGGAGAGCAGGCTGGAGGAGAGGGAGAAGCAGTACCAGCTGGCTTCAGAGAAGCTGAGGCGTGAGCAGGAGGAGCTGGAGGAACAACTTAGGGAGTACCAACAAAGTCTGGAGCGGCTGAGAGAGGGCCAAAGGAGTGTGGAGCGGCAGCGAGAGCATCTGGAGAACCAGCAGAAGCTGCTCCAGACCTGGAATCATGGGCGGCAGAGCAGCCTCCCAGCTGTGATTCCTCACATGGTCATCCCTCTAGATGAGCAACAGGTAACAGGAGTCACACCTGTTTAAGCCACTCTGTGATTATTTCCAGTGTCGAACCTCCTCTCCATAGCAACCCGTGACCTTAAGGGAGGAGTAACACATCTCTCCAGCTTCCCTCAGTCATCATCATCATCATCATCATCATCATCTTCCTCTCTCTTCCACAGAGCAGCTCGACCCTTTTCTGATACACAACCTGTGATAAGAAGAGCAATTCTACCTCCATTTATCTCAGTGCTCCAGTAGCTCCACTCACCAGTAAACATCTTAATGATTAATGGTAATTAAACCGTTGCAAATAAAAGCCCCGACAAAATAATTAAAACCTGGAGCACGCAGCCCGAGGAGCCAATCAATTGTGTTCTAAAGGACTTAACTTATTGACAGTTTGAGTGAAAAATGCCCTGCAGCTGGAGGAGAGGGAGCACAAAGGGTGATCTGTTCTTCCTGCTTTTTGGCTCCTAGTGCAGCTCATATTTAAAATAACACTTAATGAGTTTTCTGCCGTCCCCGCCTACTGACTGAAAGTAGAATTAAAACTGTTGTAAACAACCCTGCAGCATGCTGTAGCTGACGCTAACATGAGACAACTGATACAAAAAAAGACCAAAAACTAAAAGGATACACACTGTTGGACAAAAAAATGTTATTACTTACAAGCCAGGCCACCATCAGTCCGTGATTTCGTAGCCTCCTTTATCTCCCTCAAACGAGTGTAGACTCATTTGAGGGAGATAAAGGTATGTAATGTGAATGGTCACTCTGGTTTTAGCTCTTTGCTTCACATTACTCTCCTAAGCCCTTTTCAGACAGACATTCTGGAACATTTGCGGACAATTCGATCCGTTTTTTTACCGGAACTGTGTTTTCAGACACACCACTTTTGTACCGGAACTTGTCCTTTCGGCTGCCTTCACACAGCAGGGAAAAGTTCCAGATGTCTGACGGCGGCGGGGGGGGGGGGGGGGGGGGGGGGGGGGGGGAATCGGACTCATGTTAAGAAGAAGAAGAAAAGATCATTTCTATAGCGCCTCTCAAGATAAAAATCACGAGGCGCTTAAGCATAATTCTGCGCACACGAAGACGCATAAGAGACCTGGATGATGAAGCTCAATGGTTAAAGGAATCACTGAAGCGGTGTGAAGCGCTCCGTCGCGCGTCTAGGCAGTACCGTAGGAGGCGAGCTGCCGTGGTTCGCCGCATGCTACAGGAGCAAGCTATCTAGGTGCGCACAGCGTCCCCCAGTCCCTTCCTCCTCCCCCTCCCCCTTGTCCGGAACTCTACCTCACCAGTCTGAAGCAGCCACCCTGTCCGTAACAAGTCCGGACCTGTTACTAGGGGCTTCGTCGGGTTAAATTCCGGAACACGTTATCCGGATGTTTGTATTCAGACAGAAAGGTCTTACGGACAGAGTCTGGAACACTTCCGTTTTTCATGGCCTGTCTGAAGGGGGCTTAAGGCTGCTAGCATTTAAATTAGCTACCTGCACAGTAAATAGCTATTACCATAAAGCAGGTAGAGTCGCCTCCCCACTAGTGTTCCTACTCAAACCACATAAAGCGCAGTTTCTGGTCAGCAGGGGGCTACAGAGTGCTGTTCCATGTGAAGTTGGTCAAGTTTCATGCTCAAGAACCACCGAAACTAGTTTAAAAACATTAGCTTAAAGTGTTAAAAAGCCTTAGTGTTGCTTTAACTAAAACAGAATGAGTATATGAGTCTGCTAGCTCAGGGTTCGGGTTTCTCGGTTCAGCAGGTGGGTCTGTTCAGTGCCGGAGCAGACAGACAAATGAGTGCACTCAGGTTACTATATTCCCTTCCTCCCTCATTAATTTACACTGCATGGACCTTTGCCGGCTGGATGTGACGAGGTCCTTCTGGCTCTGAGCTGGCTGACTGGATTTCCATTAATCTATTTTCGTCGGTGCGGAGGCTGCATTAAAAGCAGTGGGCTCATAAAAGCAGAGCAGAGGTAGCGGAGGTCCCAGTGTTCCCCTGGTAATGTTTTAGCCTGAGGCGGTGGTTCACAGGGTCAGAGGCAGATCCAGTGACACACACTCACGCATCAGTTCTCAGGTCGTATCTAATTAGCTGTGCTGCGTCCAAAAGCAGAGGAAAGGCCGTGTCGGCGTGAGGGTCGGACAGTAGGGGAGGAGCTGGGGCTCAAAGGGACTTATGGTGACACACTTCATCTAAATGATTCTGATGTTTTGGTTTTGGACATAGCTCATACACAAGTACACTGATGTTTGTGGTTCTACAATGCTTTACAAAATCTAATATGAAATTAGAAAAATAAATTTTTATGAACATTGTCAAGTTCCCATGAATATAAACTAAAATAGGAATTTTGATGTGATTTTGCACTAATTACAAAAAAAGTGGCTGATTTACTTTTTATGAACATGCTTGCTGGCCCCTCATTAAAATGCATGAGTGAATCCGAAAGACACACAGTGGAACGTCTCACAGCTGTGCACGCCTGCGCATGAGCTTCACTTTATTTTTTTTTCTCTATTCTTATTGTTCATTTTTCAGCCTGAACTGTAACTGTGACATTTTCGTTTCTCCCCCAGGACTCTCCACCAAGTCATCCCCGAGATTACGCTGGCAACGGCTCGGTGTTTGTGAACGAGGCCGCGTTCACCAGCGCCAGCTTTAACAACCGCCACTTCCAACACAAAAGAAACGACCCTAGTGCACACAACTGTTTCAACACCCTGCTGGTCAGGTCTAACGGCAGACAGTCCCCTATTGTCCCGACCCCTCACGGCCAACATTCAGACTCTCAGGAATGGGTGATGGGCACAGGGTACTTCTACGATCCTGCAGGAAGACTACGGCTGCAGGACTCAGCCAGTGGTAAGAAACACCTAAAAGCCAAATCATTGCCTGTCACAGAAGGGCTGTTGCATATCAACGTATTTATAAAAGCAGCCGGGGACCATATGCATATGTAAATGTAGTGAGTTATAAAATGTAATATGTATTGGATAGTTTTATTTGGTGTTTTAAAGGTGTGGTTGACAAAAAAAAAACATTGTTTAAAGTGTTTTTTCTGTTGTGAGTTTTCATGCATGATGACCATGAAAATAGTCTCCTACACCTATCTCCTGCATTAGCTTCTAATAGAAAATAGACAGTCAGTTTTGAAAATCCTCACAGATCTACGTCACGCTATGAATTAGCATTCATGGACTCATCCATCTTGACTCGCAGTGGGGAAGGCTGTTGTTGGTTTAGCGCTCGGTAATCCGCAGGGGACGTTTTGGCTAGTTTAAGCTAACCGTCAGCATTAGCAACATCACATCACTTGTGTTATTTGTGGAGATAAAACATCAACGTTGCGGGTCGGTGGTAGAGTCGTGTTGCTGTTATCCAATCCGGGGCGGGATGTCCAAATAACAGGAAATAAGACTCCACATTCTGCCGTCTGAAGCTCAGCTGTGATATTGCAGACTTGGCGTGCTGAGCCAGGGGTTTGTGGGCTTTTTTGTGCCCTGAGTTCTGCTTGCAAGGCATTCATTCATTCTAGAGACCACTGAAAATGTATTGATTAAACAAGCAATCCACTCCTTTGAATAGGAATTTCACAAAAATAGTTTTATAATGAAAATTAAAATTATGGGACATTATTAGGGGACAGATTATGCAAAACTCACATTTTGCATCCTTGTGTGCTGCCACGTGAGTCTCTGCTGCCTCTATAAACACTCCAAACCTGAATAAATGCCAGCTATCCATTTGCTGTCTGTGTTTAGTGAATTATCTGCCTAAAACAAGCAGATTTAAAAAGTCCTTTATTGTGATGTCACCATAAGGAAAAACAACAGAATCAACCTCTCACCTGTCTGTGCTGGAGGAGCAACTCTACTCTGAGCCCTTTCCAGATATATGAGCTTCTCAGCTTATGGTAGCCCATCAGAAGAGGGGTGGGTGTAGCCAGTTCCAGCTTGTTTTCCTTAAAGTAGCAGAGCCTTGAAAGAACAGAGTAGAATAGAAAAACTTTATTGTCTGACACCAAGCGGTTGCAGAAACTTTCAACAGGGCTTATCATAACCACCTCATCATTCACACTTTCATAGAACAGTAAATACAAGAAAAAAAAATCATAAAAAAACACAGATATAAATGGCTCATTCTGGAAGGTACTGAAACTGTCAGGAATAAAGCTGGCTTCACGTGCAACTGAAAGTTAGGTATCAGTGTTCTAATGTGGGAGGATTGTATCTTGTGTCGGACAGCGAGGTGCTGTGGAATCAAACCGCCAACAGAAATAAGGAGTGTGAGAATGTAAACAAACCCGGTGCGTCAACTGGTTTCGCCCTCGTTTGAGAGAGCTCGCTGTGCTTTCAGGGCTGTATGGGAAGCCTTTCCTGTCCTTCACCTGAACCAGCCACATCCTCGCCCCCTCCACCTCCACCTCCACCTGCACCCTCCCCTCCCCACCTGCCAAAAGAAGAGAA
The DNA here is from genome assembly GCF_043380555.1 of Nothobranchius furzeri. NCBI lineage: Eukaryota > Metazoa > Chordata > Actinopteri > Cyprinodontiformes > Nothobranchiidae > Nothobranchius > Nothobranchius furzeri. The sequence goes on from NC_091746.1 coordinate 62,229,387, forward strand.
AATCAATGGTTTCTCTATCTATCGCCTGTCAAGGCACACAACAGCACGTGAATCACAGTTCACAGGCGATGGTTGACTGATTAGGACATTGATCTGAAAAAATCTTTACTAAACTCATTACAGCATGACTTGTCATCGCACCAGGTGAAGGGGAGTGAGGAGCTGGGGAATGAGTGATGCAGCCACAAATGAATCCATGTTTCACGTTTTTTTTGTTTAGTCCCATTTCTCATTCTGATGCGGGATAATATGACACTTTGCATTCATTGTGACCACTGGGCCTCGTGGAAACAGGGCCAGGGTTAACTGTAGCTGATCCAGAGTTCCTGGAATTGTTTACTAGCCACTCATTCATTGATTAGCTTATTAACCTTTCCTCATTATTGAGCGCACACAGGCCCCAGTGAAACCCAAGTCACTTGTTAACCAACCAGCAGCGGATTTACAGCTCCGGTTTAGAATATATGGTGTTTTTCTTTTTGATAATGTACAGCAATAGCGTGTTCCTAAATCCCTCCCGTAAAGACCTGGAATAAATGATCTCAAACGGTGGATATATGAACCAATCTTCTGTTAATTTCCTACCCAGTTAAACACATCTGTATGAGAGTCAGTGATTTTATGGGGATTTAGGAGCTCCTATGTGACGTTACAGAGTCTCATGCTAACAGGCTAACATGCTAGCAGTTTGTAATCCTGATGAACCAGTTAGATGGAAGTTTTTGAAACGATGCATCAACGAATGAGTCAGATCAGATTTATTCTCTAAGAAATAAGAGTAATAAAGAGTAAGATGAGGAGGAAAAGATCAAACTGTGCAGTTTAGAGGAATTTAGACCTCACAGTGACTCAGACCTGTTTTGTAGCTTTGGTAAAACAGAAATACAGCAGTTTCTTTTCTCAGGGACAGGAAGTGAATCAGCCAGTTCTGTAAAAGGAGAGTTCAGATCCTTTGAAGCGTGTTTCTTTGGAAAAGTAAAGACCAAATAACACCTTACCGGTTGTAGGTGGCACCCAATGGTGGCGCCGCAGGTTAGAGGACTGAATTCACGGGTGACATCTGGTAACAAGGCTGGCTCAACAGTGGAGTTCTGATGGCTTAAAATGGATTTAATGTCAAAAGTTTCAGCACTTCATACAAACACTGTTTCCCTTTCAAACATTTTGAATTTCTCTGTTATCTAAATATTAAGTAAGTTTATTTAGCACCGATCACAGATTAAATAACAAAGTGCTTTGTTGATTAAGACAAAAAGTCAAAAGAATAGAAGATCATAAAGCAAATGAATAAAGGTCACAAAACAAAAGAAACCATAAAACAAACTGTTTAAGACAAATTAATACATACATAATAAATAGTATAGACGTCTAATTATTAGCAGTCATCTGCAGCCCATCCTGTTCAGGGTGAACAGAAAGGAAAGGATCAGGTTTGCTTGCTGGTTGGGCTGCCTAATGTTGGGGAAGAAAATCATGATTATTTAAAGAGCAAGTCACCCCCTGCCAGATTCTTACTCAACTCCCACTTCCTGTTTGAAAAATGCAACAAATGCTGTTGCCTAGCAGACCGAGCGGGCGGAGCTGCTAACAACACACACACTCACGACATTGTGACATCATACTATACCATCTAACATCATAGTGTACCTCTTGGCCGATAGCGATGGCAGATTTAAATTCAAATGCAGTGCTGAGTTTTTGCCTGACGACGGTGCATCGCTGACAGTTTTAGGCAGAATATTTAAATTTTAACTAAGATGCACTAAAGTGCCGAGTTATTGACTACATTTGTCTACAGCATAATCAGTCACTCGTTTATTTAGTTTATCAGCAAAAAAAATGTTGATTTGGAGTGACTTGCTCTTTAACACAATTATGTAACAAGTTTAGAAACACAATCTAGACCTGGCATGACCTGATCCTTGGAGGGGTCATAGAGAAAAGTGAAGGTATATTCTTTGACACGTCAAACATCAACGGTGTGTTTTGCCTTTGTTTTACCATCTGTGGTTTCTGGTGTAATGACATCACAAGACACCTCATCATGTATCTGTCAGAAAAGGAGGTTTGCCATTCAGATCTCTGCATCAGATCAGATGTGACAAAATAATCAGAATAATTGTTGTAGGTTGATTTTTGTTTTTGAGACTGTTTGGATCCAACATTAAAACACAGATTTGGTTAATTGCACAGCCATAAAGGCTGGTTTAAGGTGCCGCAGGCTGAAATGTTTTTTTTTTCCAACACAGACAAATCTGAAGATTCATCATGGAAATGTGTGAAACCGAAAAACGCCAGCAGTTATATAAACACAGTAAAACATCTGTGGTTCAGGGTCATGTTTTCCGTTCTGCTAGGAACCACCCACTTCAGTTCAACCATATCAGAGAAGTTCAATAGTAAATTATCCGATTACTCCTCCTGCAACTCCAGAGTGATTACATAGGAGTATGCTAGTGGGCCATAAATTCTCTTGATTTAAATCACACCAAATTGTTTGTTTATTCTCGGTGATTAGCGTTGACCTAGATTCACTGTAAAAACAAGAACTTCTAGGTTTCTTGCTAAACCATCAAAAGCATTTGTAAACAAGTTGCTTTCTGTGTTGATATAAAAGCTCAAATGTATTTATTGATAAAACTCGGAGACAGATGGAGTGTTTTTGTCGTCTGGCTGCTGCTGCACGCCGACGGCTCATCTATCAGACGCTGGTTCTGTACGGTCGCTCAGAGAGCTACTCTAACAGACTCTTGCATGATTAATCAAACACAGACACTTTCCTACAGGGACACAATGAGGCAATTTATAGTTCATGCCATCTGTTACCATGACAGCACACCTGCCCTTAATACAGGAGAGCACCCACCATGCAGACAAATGTAAAAAATATGTGTAATTCTGCCACATTCTACCCACAAAAACATTTATACTCTGCTTCTGATCTTGTTTTTTTTTTAACGTGGTAATTTCTTTATGTGGTGCATTCTTCGAAAACCCTTTAGTATGAGAACCGAGTGCAGCAGGCTGCTCTGAATCCAGTTTAGGTGTTTGAATCAAGAAAAGAAGCCTCCAGGATGTTTAATATTTCCCACCGGACCATTTTCTCTCCTGTTGTTGTCAAACATCAAGAGTGAGACTCGGTGAGCCCAGACGGCTGATGATCTTTACAAAGGTAATGATGATTTTCATAGGAGAGTTGTTGGGAATGGGAGTTTGAAATGAGTTTTGAGTTTTGTGCTCTGACACATGAGGCAGAAGGCTGATCAGAAAAACTAAGGTAAAAGATATTTTTTCCTTGTATTTCTGTGTAAAAGGGACACATTTTTTCATGTGTCTTACCTGAAGTAGATGTTTTCCTGGACAGCCCTGGGGGAGAAATTAGGTTTATGCTCAACAGGACAGAAGATGGAAGGGCTAGTCCAAACAAATCCAAAACATCTTTAGTCTTGCTTTGGTGTGATACACTTCTAGTGAAACTAAACATGTAAACAGCCACAGAAGTCCATCTAAAAACATGGGAATGTAAAAAATTATTAAGACATCAATAAGGAGACACAACTTTTTAAAGAAGCAACAATTGTTCCACGTTCTAAGGTGTGACTCACTGAATCACCCATCTTTACTCTTGAACGTCTTGACTGGTAGAAGCTAACTGTTAGCATTAGCAACTTCACCATGGGGCAGAAGCTCTTTCAGGCTTGTGTTATTTGTGGAGATAAAACATCATTGTTGCAAGTCAGAGGTAGAGTTGCATTGCTGTTATCCAATCAGAGTCGTGAGATGTCCAAATATCAGGGAAACAAGACTCCAAATTCTGCTGTCTGAAGCTCAGCTGTGATATGGCTCACTTCTAGTTCCTGGAAATGGTGCCCTGGTGTTTTTGCCCCCCCCCCCCCCCCCCCGAGTGCAACTTACAGCAGTGGTTCCCAACCTTTTTCCCAAGGGACCCCTTTTTTACCAGTAAAATTTTTGATGACCCCCTCCCATTCTCTCTTCCAGTACAAACTGTATTAAGAAATGATAAAATTATTCAAGCCCATTTTAATATGCTTTGATTCAATAGATAACAGTAATAGTAGGCTCCAGTACAGAACAAAGTCATTAACAAAACCAAACAGAGCATAATGTGCTTGACAGTTTGTATTACTTTTCTGAACACATTGTTTCTTGTAAACACTGATAAATCAATCATTCCTTTCAATAAACGTTTGACACATAAAAAATACACTGAGCAAAATGTGCTTAAATGTGTATATTACTGTTTATACTAGATTATTTACTGTAAAGGCTGTGATTAATCAACCAGTCCTATCTTTAATGAACTTTTGACACTTGAAAATAAAACAGTGAGCTGAGCAAAATGTTCTTAAAAGTGTGTTACTCTTTCTGTACTAATTATTTCCTGTCTTAATATCAGTAAACTTTTCACTCATGAAAAAAATGTGAGCAAAATGTAGGCTATAAACAAGTAATAAATGAAGTTTTAACCCCTTAAAGTGGAGAGGTCCTGGCAACCCACTGAGAGGCTTTGGCGCCCCCTTGTGGGGGTCGGGACCCCCAGATTAGGAACCACTGACTTACAGGGCATTCATTCCTAGTAGAGACCACCACAAATGCACCGATTAAACGAGTGGCCACGCCCACCCATTTGCTGATTGGCATGTTAAGGGGTGAGGAGCCTGTTCATCTGGAAGTGGTTAAATTAGAGCTGCTGCTCTTCCTGTCTGGAGAGGTGAGAGATGGATCTATGCTAATTTCCCCATTTGTGACATCACAAATGTGTACATTTTGAAACAGTTTGATTTACGTATGTTACTGCAAAAACCAAAAACTGACAGTAATGAATGGATGGAGTTTATTCATGCTTGGAGTGTTTATAGAGGCAGTGGAAACCCACAAGATGGAATTTGGGCGTTATTTTTGACCAATCAGTGTCTCTTGAAGGTCACTCAAAAATGTTGGTCCGAAACTGTTTTCATCACTTAAAAAATATCTCCAAACTGAAGGTTGGTGTCAAAACATGAACTTGAAATGGTTCTCCATGCTTTCATCTCCTCCCGTCTAGATTACTGTAACACACTCTTCACATGTTTTAACAAAAAAGCCCTTGACCGCCTTCAGTTGGTCCAGAACTCTGCAGCGAGGCTCCTAACTGGAGCAAACAGAAGAACAACTGTTAAAGCCTTAAGCTCCAACCCGAGCCCTCAGGTCCATTCACCAGAACCTTCTAGAATTCCAAAGACCAGATATAAAAGTCGAGGTGATCGCTCCTTCCAGACTGTTGCACCCAAACTTTGGAATGATCTTCCTTTATCCTTACGCAGCATTGACGGTCTGGACACCTTTCAAAAAACAGCTGAAGACCCTTTTATTTAAAGCTGATTTTACCTAAATCTTTTTTCTTATTTTTAACTCAAATTTTTAATCTTTCATCTGTTTATGAAATGTTATAATTTTATGAGAAAAAAAATTGTCTGACACTATTTTATTTCTGTTTTGAGATCATTATGATTTAATGACTTTGTTTTATTTTGATCTATGTGAAGCACTTTGTGATTCTATGTCTGTGATAAGTGCTATATTAATAACATGTACTTACTTACTAAACATGGCAGCACAAATAGATGCAACAGGGTTTACATAATAACTCCTTTAACTGCCATGAAACTAGCTGTTAGCGTTTACTTCGTACAGGAGTAATGAGCTATTTATCCAAACTGAGGCCATCCAGGAAGCAATCTACAGTCTGGGTTACACAGACAAAGAGTTCAAAATGACTGAAATTCCTTAAATGGTTATTCCTAACTCGTTAACTGGTGATTATTTATCAGTAGTTATTAAAATCTCAACTTGATCAATAAGCAGTTTTGTTTGAAAGTGTTAATGATTGAATGGTTTTGGTCCACACAGAGCATGGTTATAACGGAGAGACCTGGATGTCGACGGCAAGTGGAGCTGACCCATACGTGGTGCTCCCGCATCCCGATGGCAGACGGCTGGACCTGAGTCACCTGGTTTCCTTGGAGACTGACAGCGATCGGGAGGAGGGCAGGGAGGAAACCATCGTGTACCTTTGAACATGGATACGTTTCAGAATAAGAACTCGACATGACAGTTTGCTAAAAGCTTGGTTTTGACCTCCTTTTTGTGTTACTTTTATTACTTGTTGCTTTTTATACACATATAACATAGGGTTACTATAAATAGACTGGGGAGGAGAGAGATGGAGCCAGACTATGTCTCACATATGTCATGCATCTTAGCTGGAGGCACCACGGGGTGTTTAGTGCCTCTTCTTTCTCAGTGTGTGTGTGTGTGCGCGTGCGTAACTGTCTCAGCTCCTTCCTTCCTCAGTTTGCTCCTTTCTGTCTTTTCCGGGTCCTTCACGAGTCGTCCCTTGGGCTCCAGATTTATTGCCATTAAGAAGAAAAAAGATAAGAACTTTGGCCGTACTTTTCAAAAGTGAAGCATCTCTCCAGTGGCTGGTTATTTTGGCGCTGGAGTACAATGCCCTCTATTATTTATCAGACTGATGCTTGCCATAGGCTGGGCGGTGTTTTGGAGCACCAAGAGTTAGAATGGTGATGGGCAACTGCAGTGCATCCGAACCTTATCCCTTTTATTTAAGCACATTTGAGTTTGAAACTGCAGAAATGTGCAGTTATTAAGGAGTTGTGCGAAAAGGAAACACGAATATACATCATTTAATACATTAAGTTCATAATTTAAGGCCTTTCAAGCCATTTTATAGTGTTTCTTTGTATAAATTTGTAATAATTACTACCTTATCTGCTGGAGATGCATGTTACATTTTGAGAGACTGTTATCTTTTAGAACCAGCGTAGGCAGATACAATCAAAGTTTTCCAGCACAAAATACGTTAAAATCACCACAAAAACCCCACAATCAATGTGTTGTAATATTTAATGCATGATAAGTGCCTACTGGTATGCAGCAAGCAGTTTGACAGCATGTTTTAATAAGGTACAATCTAACGACAGTCCATCCATCCATTTCCTATACCCCTGATATACACAGCGTCGCGGGGGGCTGGTGCCTATCTCCGGCAGTTTCGGGGGAAACAGGCAGGGTACATCCTGGACAGGTCACCACAGCCAATCAGATTCAGCCAGGGTGACATGTGACAAGTCCCAGCCACCGTGTGTGTACCAGATGCTGGTTTGTAATGTTTTTTGACTTGATTAAGAAATAAATAAAATAAAAATGGGCACAGCTATGATTTATGCTAGTTAGCTGCATTCAGACTAACCTTTAGCTTGTCAGTCCTGTTGGGGGTCAGACGGTAACTATTTATAATTCTGAGACCGAAACAATCTTCAAAATAACCAAAGTTGGATTTAAGATGGACTTTTGGGACAAATAATCAAACTTATGTTGAAAAAGGTTTTAATAAATATCTAGTGTTTTTTTATATTTATTGTGTTGTATGAACAACATCATCCCCTTTAGGATTGTTTATTACAAGCATGTAGTTTCCTACATTTTACAGTTTAAACCACACCAAGCCCTGGCTTTTCTTGCACCTGTACTCTGTTCCAAATGCTACAGTGATTATCTAGCAGGAGTTTTAGAGTATTTATCAGAAAGTACTTCAGTGCTTCAAGTCTGGTAGAGCTGCAGATATTTTACTTTATTTGAGCAAAGTCTAACTAAGCCTAACAGCGTAAACATCCAAGTTGCCTTATTTGTCATCGTTGTGCTTGATGCTGCACGATTGCACTTGAATACTCATGTTGTATTTTTGCATCTAATCTGTCTGAAGTCTTTTCCCTGTAAACAAATCTGTGCCAATGCTTTACATGTGTCCTCGTGTTTTACATGAACTATAAAAGATGATTGGATTGAATTACTTTTGTAGTTTCCTACGAGGACAGTAGAGCAGTGGCAGCATTGTGTTTGTGTTTTAGTACCATGTAAATACTGTATGTTTATGCTTTTATTTATTTATTAATTCCAACACATTTTAAGTTCTGTTGTGTTTTATAAAAGGTTGCATTGTACATAGATGAACTCGTGTAAACAGACGAAGAGTTGTGTCTTCTTGTGAGTTTGTGTTAAACATAATGAACTATTATAAAAATGATCTTTGTGAGCTCAAAATAACGTGTGTTTTTGTTAAATGTTTGCCCTTCTGTTTTATTGCAGCAAACTTAAACAATTTGTTGTTAAACACATGATTTAGCATGGCTGCAAATACCAACTCAGTTTTATGTCAGTGTGCAAACAGATGTGTGAGTGTGAGCGACCTGGTCACATGCCAGCAGCGACAGGTGGCAGAGCAGGTGCTCGAATGTCAGTGATGTGCTGCTGCCCAGCTGGAACCACATCAGCACAGGAGCATGCCACATTCCTGGAGCTGTGCATCCTTTTTCTATAAATCACATTTTTATTGGTATAAATAATCTGGATGACTAATTTCAGGCTAAAAACGATCATTGTTGTGGCAAATCAGTGTTTTTGTAGCCATTACCCTTTTAGGTAGAGCAGAAACCTGGAATCAGTTTTCTCCTGAATATGCTCCTCATTATTTCACACCGCAGCTTATAAAACACCAACGTCCTTCCTTTTCTGCTGCCAGAATCTGATTAGGTGGAGCTCAACTTAAAGGTATATTATGTAGGAATTTTACAAATGTCAAATGTCTCTATCAAGTTAGATCAGGGGTGCCCAATCATGGTCCTAGAGGGCCAGTATCCAGCAGGTTTTGTGGTTTCTCTGCTCCTGCACACTTGATTCGGAGGTCGAATCACCTGTGCAGCAGCTCACAAAGCTCTGCAACAGCCTGCTAATCACCCGCAGATTGAAATCAGGTGTGCTAAAGCAGAGTTTAAACTAAAACCTGCTGGACACCGGCCCTCCAGGACCAGGATTGGGCACCCCTGAGTTAGAGGGTTACAGAAAAACGTATAATTCTCAACTGGCTGGAGGTTCCTTAGTTTTCTCCCTTCAAAAACGAGGTACGTAATCTTGGTTTACTATCTGGGAGACAGTGGGATTACCAGAGCTGCACCGAAGACACACCATGCCAGCAAATCAGCTCAATACTGCTGCTGCAGTGTGTCTTATGAACGCACTGTGGCGACGTGGCGATGCGGGAATTTTACGGCATTCTTGTCCCAAAACAATTCCCTAATTCATTAATTGTCTGCTTCATGATCACGTGATGTGTGACACACACGGGTGAAAATCTATTTTAAAGGACTGATGTTTCCTCTCACGGTGCACGAGCTCGATCTGGCATTGTCTTCTAAAAGAAGCTTGTAATCCGACACCATCCAGCAAAACGCAACAGTGTATTGTAAAGTTCCCAGAAACAGGAGTGACCCAGATGTTACTTCTAGTAACCGTATGAATCCACAGCGTCCTTTTGCTTTACTCTAATATCAAGTAAAGAAGGCCAGAGGAAGAGAGCTGAGTCAGACGTGAAGCTCTCGATTTACCGGTCGATCTACGTTCCTACCCTCACCTATGGTCATGAGCTTTGGGTAGTGACCCAAAGAATGGGATCATGGATACAAGCGGCCGAAATGAGTTTTCTCTGCAGAGTGGCTGGGCTCTCCCTTAGAGATACGGTGAGAAACTTAGTCATCCGGGAGGGGCTAAGATTAGATTTGCTGCTCCTCCACATCGAGAGGAGCCAGTTGAGGTGGCTCGTGCACCTCCTGGACGCCTCCCTGGTGAGGTTTTCTGGGCACGTCCAATTGGGAGGAGGCCCAAAGGTAGACCCAGGACATGCTGGAGGGACTATGTCTCTCACCTGGCCAGGTGTAACGTCCAGCAATGGTCAGTTTAGGTACAGTCTGACCTTTCAACATCTATTCAACATCTGGTCAGAAAGGAGACACAACACTGCATGTGTTCCCTTTAAATGAGCCTGCCTTCATACCAGCTCACAGACTCTGCAAGTCTGAAAGATAAACAATAACTTTCTTTCCCAAGGTCCCATCTGTCTGCCTCCACAGAAGGAACAACTCCAGCTCGAATAAGTTACGAAAATCAAGAATGATTTCTTAAATCAATATGAACTTCTTCCATGACTCATAATCTAGATAACCATTAAAAAACATTTGTTTATTACTACTTATAATTATAGTATAATGAAATGCTTCGTTAATCTGTGCTCACTGAATGGATGTTCTGTTATGTTTATGTCTACTAGAACCTGCCATGTATTTCATGTTTTGACGACGAGGTCCTCACACCTGCACTCACACAATAACAAGTATGGTTAAGTTAAACCCTTACACACATAGTATTAAACCAGTCAGAACATCCTGTATCAAGAAGGTGTGTTTCTGAGTTGTCTTGGTAACATCTCTCAAACTTGTCAGCCTCTGATTGGCTGTGCAAATCATAACATCAAAACCTTAAAACTGGGTCATCCTGAGTGATTCTAAAGTTCTAGAGAATCACTCAGATCGGCCATCGGTAGCAAAACCTCTTTAACCATCAAACATTTTGACACGTCGTCAAAATCTTTTTGCACCTGCAAAGCTGATGAGCAAACAGTTCCTGCAGAAACAAAGCTGATATTGTTAGACTCCTTAAGAGTCCGCCAGACGCACGGTTCCATCCAGCTGTTGTGGCCCGAGACATCTCTGGGCCGAAGAGTCGGTACCACGGTATTCTACAGCCCTCCGGTGCCAGAGGTCAGCCGACCCCTGCAACTTTCGGATCCACCAAGAGGGTCTCTCCAAAACGGGTGAAGTAGACATGACAGATTGCGTCTGATGTGCTTCTGATGATAACAACTTTATAGCTTAGAGCAAACCAAATTCTTTTCACCAGAACTCAGCTTACTTTGATAAGGAAGCTCTGACTGACATCGCATTCACACATAGGTTCCTTCATCACGTTTAGTTACAGCCACTCACAGTAAATGCTTAGGTAATTAGTCATGTTTTAATTGTTTGCAAAATAAATTCCTACTTTTATAAACCTAACTCTTTCTTGAAATAACACGAAGTGTGGTTGATCACTGAAAAAGCAAAGAACCTAGATCTTCTGAATTAAATCCTAGAATCTTTTGAATAATTACAATAAAGACCTCGCAGGTTAATATTTTATATTTATATAGAATATTACATCTTCCTGGTCATAACAAATAAAAATAATCGATTTGCCTACGCCACACACGAAACGCCTTGGGATTCCCCCGCAAGAGCTGGTCCAAGTGGCTGGGGAGAGGGAAGTCTGGGCCTCTTGACTTTGGCTTCTGCCCCCGGGGCCCGACTCTGGATAAGCGGAAGAAAATGGATGGATGGATGGACGGATGGATAAATGGAAGGCCAGAGGTTAATGTTGAGCTGACAATGCTAAAGGTGAAGTAGAAGCAAAAAGGAAAACTCACTAAAAATTGTTTCTCTTTGACTCTACTCTCTTGTCTAGCCACAGTAAAATCAGATTCAGAGGAATTTTATCAACCCTTTGGGAAGGTTCCTCAGTTTCCAGCGGCATATTTGCAGAAAAAGGAAAAAACCTTTTCAGCAAGAAAAATATGGAAAAAGAAACATAATAAAATAAAATGAAAGAAAAAGAAACATTTCACAACAAAATATATTTAAGAAAGAGAACAAAATGGACATTACATGCTCTATGTGTCTGTTGGGGAAGTAACATAACAAAACAATTATACCAAAGAGCCGTTACTACTGCACCATATTACCTTGTACCACCAAAAATGCCACAAATACAAAAGTTTCAGAATGTGATTCTTAAATCCTGCTGATTTATTTACTAAAGTTTGTTTTGAGTGATTTAAAAGATGGAAATATAGTGTCTGCGTGCAAAAAAATACTCCAATATGCACTTGCAACACCTTCAAGAATGCCGATGGTACTAACTTCCTGCAGAACCTTCGAGATGCACCACAGATAAGAAATAATTTGTTCAGTGGAATCATTTAATATCTCAAAATATCTCATTTTTCCCAGCTAAAATGCAACCATGCAATCAATCGTTAAACGATTTGTCTGTGCAAAAAAATTATTGTCATTTTTCATTTGTCAATTTTTCCACCAATAATGCAACAAACTAAAACACACCTCGCTGTTACACTTTATTTCATGTATAGCATTATGGATCTTGCAGCGGTGCACCTAAAAAACAAACTCTTCAAAACATCAAATGTTTTGGGAGCAGAGAACTGATGAGAGAATGCTGTGATGTTCTACACCCCCAGGCTGTTCACGTCTCCTGGGATTGCTTTGGATCAAAGATTTAAACAGCAATCAAATATAGAGTGAAGCCGACTTTAATGTCAATGTAACAGAAGATCTGAGCACTTTTTTCAATTAATTTCATTGGTTGATATTTATCTTGTGTATCTAATACATTAGAATTCCTACTGTAAACTTGTGCCGCCTTTCCGTGCATTTGTATCGTTCAGCCCTCATTTGACTGGTAACCCATCAAGCATCCATAATACTTATTACCTCTGCAGTCCAAATGGAGCGCTGCCTCACTTCCATCAGCACTCATTGAACTTGGCATGACATCCATCCCCTAATTAGCATTAATCTTCACATTAAAGACTGTTCTGCACCTCTTATAGTTGAAAAGAGAACATTTGAGATGAAAACAGTAATGATGCATGTTAGTGTGTGTATGCATGCCCTGGAGGCATGTCGATGTAGTTAGCTGTCTGTTCTATGCTCAATCGGTGTCATCACTCATTTGGCTAAATGTGCTTGTTCCATCGTGTAAATGTCGAGCAGCTGTCTAGCAACTAAACTGGCAGTTTTTATTATTCTCTGACAGATTTTCATCTCCATGAGTTATAATAAAATATCAGATTTAAACCCCTTTGCTAACCGATTACAGAGAAACCCCACAAGCATCTTGTCTGTGCTCCCCAACTCCTTAAACACTGTTAAATGGTTATTATCTCTTTAGCATTTGCCTCCCTTGGTGTTTCTGTGTTTGGATTCAATAATTAAAAGTTGCTCCCAGCTCATTACGTGGCGCAGAATTCCCAGTATGTGGACTCTATGTCAGTCTCTCCCTTAGCTGGTTTTTAATGACCTCGGCAGAGGGTAACCAATAACACCAAAGGAAAAACCGATAACGGGAGAAACAAATTAACGCTGACTCATCTGCCAGGGTGAAACGCGTCGCCACAGCCTCTCCCAGGGGGCAAGTGTAATGATTTCTGCAGGAACACAGAATAAACCTGCCCAGCTCAAATATAAATAACAGCCATTAAAGTGTTTCCCAGCGAGAGATACTTTTATGAGAAACCTGAACAATACACAGAATATATATACACAGGTTATTAGATTCCTGTTGGGGTGAATTATAGACAGGCTGGGCATGATGTATGAACAGAATGCTTATCAGCATGGCTGGAGGATGCACATAGACTTTATGGTTAGCTTAATTTCAGAGCTCTTATGGGTTTCTATATAAAAATGAGGCGTGACCAAGTCACTGCTTTGCAAGTCACAAGTCTTTCCAGTCAAGTCTCGAGTCAAGTCCAAGTCGAGTCCAAAGTCAATGAACTGGAAATCCAAGTCAAGTTCAAGTCCTTAACTTTGAATTTTCAAGTCATAATCAGGTCATCTGTCCAACTTCTATTTATTGACAATGATAATAAATAAATTCCAGAAATAAAGCTTCTTAAAGCTTCAATTATTTGCTCAAAAAAGCAGGAAGTGCAACTGAAATTAATTATAAACAAAGTGCTGCCGCCTTTAGCAGAACAAGATCAAACCCAGAACCAAGAATGATTTATGATTTTTGTCCATGTCACGCCACTTTTGTGTTAAAACATAAAATATGCTCAAGTCATCAACAAGTCATCGCTGGGAGGTCACACACACACACACACACACACACACACACACACACACACACACACACACACACACACACACACACACACACACACACACACACACACACACACACACACAGGTAAACAGGATGTAGGGGGTTGTGAGTGAAAATGTTAATTTTGGCGGCAGCGCCTTGTGTTTGCCTGCTCTTTGTTCTGAGGCCATGTAGAATCAAACCACTGTGTGGTCTTTGACTCTTACAACATACAAAAACCCATTTCTTCTTTATTTCAGGTTTTGTCAGAAAACAGCCCTTTACAGTGGACAAAGAACTATCACCAAGGCATTAAGGTTAAGCGTCTACATACTCAGCCATCTTGGCACCCCTCTCGGATCAGGTAGTGACAGTACCATTTCTGTCCGGACTTTAGCATTCCTGTCTGGTGTAGCAATTAATACATATTAATTATCAGAGGTGGAAAGTAACGAATTACATTTTATTTAAAAAAACCCTGCTGATGAGGTTTTTTTTACCAGCTCAGATCGTATACCTCCGTCTGCTCCCAGCAGATTTTTAAATGTCGCAACTGCATCTAATTATTTATACTTGAGCTTTAAATAAAAATAAAATCGTAATCAATTTAGATTAATTTGTAACATTTCAGAAAAAGCGCCCTGCGTTATGCGGAGTACTCTACCCTGCCACCCAGCTGTCAGCAGTCGTGATAAGCAGGAGAGCATGTCACCCACACTGCTCAAGAATCCCTTATTCGTGTTTAGCTCCAAGAGGTAAGCAACGTTATATTTTATTTAATACCGAAAGAAGGTGATCTTTTAATGTGATTAATGCAGGGGTCCTTCAGGCGTGCTTACAGCCACCCCGACCCCAGCTGTTAGCATGTAGCTGGTGGAGGTGAGTACACATGAGCAGATTTATATGTTGTTAATAAGTCCATTTTAAGTTGAGTTAAGTAGCTTTTGTGACTTGTTTTTGACATGCGAGAGCTCTTGGGAGTGGTCTGTGAGAAGTTTAGCTGTAGCTTTAAAAAGAAATTCAAGTTATATGGGTGATAATGCTTCGATTAGCGTGTTGCTAATAGAAGCTAACTTATCGTGAGTGAAAGTGTTAAGTTACTTCGCTGTCTTTTTAACCTGAACAGAGTGTGATGCTGGATAACACACATTAGCCACGTTTACATGCGCAAAATCTCCTCTATCCGATGAAAATCTTGGCTGTTGGGAAATCCCAAATGTCTGTTTACATGGACACTAATTTATGCACCAAGCATTTAATCCGAATAAATAGGTTGAGCATGCGCAGAGTTGTCTTTCCTGGAAAAAATGGTAAACAAACGCCATGAAACGAAATGAAAAGTGTAATGTGCAGAATTTTTTATCTGACTGGGTGTTCTAACCATTTAGTTTTGCCCATTTAAATGTGGCTAGTGATGGAAATTGTGTGTTCTGTTATACCAGGTAGGCTCATGTATGAATGTAATAGAAGAAAAATGTATTTGTGTTACAAGTGTTGTTAGCAACTTTTGGTTATCCACTATAATCTGTTTTTTATTTAAAATGTGGAAAAAAAAACTTGAATAGTAATTATAATAACCACTAAACCACACAGTAACATGTAAGTTGGTGGAGACCATCGACATATAAATACAGGACAATTCATTTCCATAGGCTCCAATAACATGTTTTTGTGCTAAAATGGGAGGTGGCCACCACCGCCATTTTGACCGTGTCACAGGTTCCGTCAAACCCAATTCCACAAAACGGAAGAGAGGTGGAGCTGAGGGTGTGGCTGTAAGGCTGGGATCAACTGACGACACCCGGTCGAACTAGCTACAAGCTAACCTGAAGCTAACCCAAAGCTAACGCGGAGGTGGGAGCTAAGCTAACGGAGGTAGCAACCTAGCTACAACCGGAGTTAACTGTGCACAACACCAGAGCTTCTGAGTCAGAGATACGCCGGGCTGACCGCTGGGTAAAACCGGGTGGAACACAGAGGTCTCAGAGACCTCCACAAGCCGGCAGCCGCACAGCAGACAAGCGCCGCTGCGATCTGAGATGTGCAGAGCTGCCGCTGGGGAGAACCAGGTGACTGCCGAGCTCTGCAACTAACTCTACAATAAGGTAAAAACATCACGTCAAATCAAGAGTTTTTGAGTTGTTTTGTTCCTCAACCAAAAAAGAACAAGTTTTTGAGAAGTAAGCGGCAAAATGTCTAACCGGGATAACAAGAGACCGTCGAGCAGTTCCAGAACAAAAACTAATGCTAAAGGCTGATGCTAACAAGGCAGATGATAGCCAGGCGGCTGCGCTGGTGAATTCATTGGTTGACAACTGTCATAATTATGCGGCTGCCTCACTTCCTCTTCCAATAACGGAGGAATTGATGGACAAGTTTCCACCTCTACACGTCACACCCAGTAGGGCTGTCGCGGTAACCGCAAAAATGAAATATCGCAATATGAAGAAGCCCACCGCGTTGCATCATGGGCCACCGCGATTACTGAACTTGGTTCAACTCAATGATGCATGTTGAGAAGGATGGCTGCACTGGTATCAAAACGAAACGTTACTTCGCTCCTTTGGGAGCACTTTGGTTTTCAGTACGTCAGCTGCTGCGCAGCCAGAGTCCTTGGCCGAGACAGAGCTGCCACCAGCGGCAAAAATAAATAAATAAATAAATAAATGCTCGGAGACCTGCTGAAGTCCCGGACAAGCACTGCTTCTGCAACCGCCCCGAAGAGAGTTTGAGCCGAGCTGGAGCTCACTCGCTACCTGCAGGAGGAATGCATCCACCCTAAAGAAACCCCCCTGACATGGTGGAGCAACAACCGGGAGAGATTCCCTTTGCTCGCCAGAGTCGTACGCAAGTACGTGTGCGTTAGTGCAACGAGCGCACCATCCGAGAGGGTTTTCAGTGTTGCTGGAAATGTTGACACCCCTCTCAGATCCTTTCTCAAAGCGTATCTGGTAACATGCTGGTTTTCCTTGTAGGTAACAAGGACGTGACCGAGCTATAAATCACCGTCATTCGTGTGTGTGAAAGTGAAATGATAGTGCGCCCGCCCCCCGGCGCGCGCGCGCGCCCGGTACATGTAATTTTTTATGCTTGATCTTAAACAACTAAACAAAATGGGGACTTGTTTCTTATTTGTTAGATGCTGCAGCCAAATTTGCATTTAAAAGTTTAACCTCCTGAATTTTGTTGTTTTTAAGTTCAGTCGGACTCCGACTGTCGGAGAAACAAACGTTACTGCGATCTGTGTTGTTACTGCCCTTTGATCTGCATTCAGTAAAGTGTTATTAAAGAAGGCATGGCAATTTTTAACCATTTTTAAACGTGTAAACATTATGTTTAGATAGTACTGCAAAAAAAAGGGCTGCAATAATATCGCACACCGCAATATTAAGCCACCCTGAATCACCGCAGGGGGAATTCCTCAACCGCGACAGCCCTAACACCCAGCCAATCTCCGGCGCCAAAGAAAGCGATGCATTCCAAGGAAGGTAACGTGGATGTCGTTGAAACATTATCAAAACTAATAAATAAAAGGATGGATGACCTTGCACTACAGATTGCTGGTATTAGAAAGACTGCTGACTTTGCATGTGAGGAAATACGAAATGTGAAAGGCAGAGTTGGCTCTTTGGAGCAGAAAATCGCTAAAGAGGAAGGTCGCGTGGATACCAACCAGCAGAGAATCATAGACCTGGAACGATACTCCAGATGGCGGAACCTCAGGCTGTTTGGTGTTAAAGAAGCTGAGCGGGAAGATGTATGGAAGGGTGTTGTTGAGATCTGTCAGGCAGTGCTGCCTGAAAGTAAAAATTGTCTACGTGAAGCTATCGACACTGTGCACCGCGTCGGCCCTAAAAGCCCAAACAGCACCAGGCCCAGAGCTATCATCCAGTTTGTCTAGCGCAGGATCAGAATGAAAGCATCAACATTAATATATGGACAATGGGTTTCCATAGACTCCAATAACAAGTTTTTGTGCTAAAATGGGAGGTTGCCACCACCGCCATTTTGACCGTGTCACAGGTTCCGTCAAGCCCAGACAATTCCATAAAAGGGAAGAGAGGAGGAGCTGAGGATGGGGCTGTAAGGCTGGGATCAACTGACGACACCCGGTCGAACTAGCTACAAGCAAACCTGAAGCTAACCCAAAGCTAATGCGGAGGTGGGAGCTAAGCTAAAGGAGGTAGCAACCTAGCTACAACCGGAGTTAACTGTGCACAACACCAGAGCTTCTGAGTCAGAGATACGCTGGGCTGACCGCTGGGTAAAACCGGATGGAACACAGAGGTCTCGGAGACCTCCACAAGCCGGCAGCTGCACAGCAGACAAGCACCACTGCGCAGAGCTGCTGCTGGGGAGAACCAGGTAGAAAGGTTTCCATCCCAGAGCTCCACAAGCCGTCAGCCCGCTGCAGCACACAGAAGCCGCGATCAGACAGATGCGCCGAGCTGCTGGGAGAAGTGGCGTATTTTGGCGGTTCTGGCTTGCCATAAGAACCAGCCGTCAGCCCGCCGCGGCACACAGAAGCCGCGATCAGACAGAGATGGACCGGGCTGCGGGGAGGGGATAATGGTGGAAAACATCGGTCTCCCGAGAGCTCCACAAGCCGATAGTGGGAACCCAGCTCCACCAACATGTTATATTGCAACCCATTTTCTAAAGTGCAGCATTATGTTAAATGCACTGGGTTTCACCCTATTACATTTAAATTTCATGGTTAAACAGTACATGTTAAAATCTAAGCTCAGCTCGGCAGTGACCTAAAATACATAAATGTAATTTTACTTACCGAAAAAAATGAAGTGGAGACTCCTTGGACGCTCTATTAGTGCAATTAATGCCACAGCAAGTCATTTTGTTCAACAATTGCACAAAAAATATCCAAAAAAGAATACACAAACACACAGAGACTCAAAATCCCGGAGCAGTTTCCAAGCCAGACCGAGGCTCTACTGAGGCCTTTCCACGGAGCTAGCTCTGCGGTCACGTGGGTCTGATGCTCATTAATTATACAGAATTTTAGGCTTTTAATACACTTAAACAGAAGAGTGAGAAAAAAATTCACCCCCCTCAGAGTGTCATGAGTGTAAACTAGATAATTTAAACAAAAAGCATGTTTTGGTACCATGCTGTAAACATGTTTATTTCTGCTGTGAAATTGGTATTTTTAACATGGGAATCAATGAGGATTTGCTCGCTTTTGACACCAGCCCCCAGTGGATGAGGGTGGAACTGCAATTTTTGGTACTTCCGGGTTGGGACCAATTTTAGAGCCGCATTGTGGGGGCTTGGTGGAAAGCCGCGAAGACAGCCCCATAGACCCTTTTACTACCTACGTCATCAACAGTTGCGCGCGCAGCCTGGCAACGAGAGTGAAGGCTTCCTCATTCACACTCGATACTAAAACAGCTTTTTAAACCCTTTGTTTTGAAGTTCTGAGCACATAAAATGTCAGGTTGTTGCGTGTATGGATGCCAGAATCGCTTCTCTTCAAGCAGTGGACTGAAACTTTACAGAATTCCGAAGGGAGCACATCCATTTCAACAAAATCGGAGGCGTCTGTGGCTGCAGGCCATCAAAGGGTTGATGAAAACTGGATGGAAAACACGATCCGAAATGCTCGAGTTTGTAGCGCCCATTTTATATCAGGTAAGGTAATTATGTACTAAGATTACACCAGAAAGCTGGTTAACGTGTGTTCTATTAAATAAATTAAGTTGCGTTTGCTGGTTTGCTTTTAAGCAGTCTATTTATTTACACTGCATATTAGTGTAAACTGTATTTCTCTAAAATTAACACGATTGTACTCTGAGCACGCTAAAAAAAGAAACCTATGCGATACTCACCCTGCCATGCAGGTACAGTTGGCTGTGAAGACGTAGTTCTCTGGTTTGTTACTATGACCCAAGCCTCGTACGTAGCAGTCTTGTGTCCTTGTCTTTGGCTAGGAAGGACTTCTGCCTTCAAAACGCAAAACTCAGAGTCTATGTCGTGATATTTTACTTTCTGTACGTGGCCACAGACAACATAGTTGTATGCATCTAACGATTTGTATGCCCGTAGCTTCTCACGTGTGTACTTACTGGGCCTCTCCACTAAAAACGTATATATATCGGCCACGCACCTACATCTTCCACCCATTCCGTAATGCCACAGGGATCCAGGAATCTGTTGCCATTTGTTAAAGTGAGTTTAATAATATAACATTCAAGACTTGCCGGTGATAACCCCGCAGCGTAGCTTGATAAAGCCTGAAACAACGCCATTCTCTGATGCCAAGCTGCGCGCGCATTCTCGCTGACGTCACATTGTTTACAAACAGTAAAAGGGTCTATACCTGAAGGAGAACCGTGACCTGAAGTTTGCAGAGGACCTCTCAAAGGAAGATGGAGACCGTCGGAGCAAACTGTGGCCCATTATTGAGCAGGCTCGCAAGGAGAACAGAAAGGCCTACTACGTCGGATGTCGAAGTTTTGTGAACGGGACAGAAGTTTTTCCGTCCTCAGAATGAAAATGGAGAATAATGAGTAAATAAGAAAGAAGGTTGTACAACTGCTTATGTTTGTTGTTTATTTTCATGCATTTAATATTTTGGTTATTGAGAAGTTAATGTTATAACACTTTTACCAAATTACTTTCATAAATGCAGTGCTCGGTCCCTTCTTGATACTTACTTTTCTATTAAACTATCTGTTAGTTCTATTTAAATTTCTAATTGTTCAGTTTTTGTTTTCTATACTGTCATTTTCTATTGTTTCTCTTAATGCCAGGGGGTTAAAACAAACTTGTAAACGTAAAGCTCAATTTTTGTTTGCTAAAAAAATGTCATAGTGATTTCTGTTTTTTCCAAGAAAGCCATTCTGTTTCCACTGACGTGAACTTCTGGAAATCCCAGTGGGGTAACGATATCTGGTACTTGCATGGCTCAGAGAGGTCAGCTGGGGTCACAACTCTCAAAGGAACTTTCGGTGGTACTGTTCTACAGTCAGACTGTGATTCCTTAGGTCATTATATTTGTCTCGTAGTCGAATACAATCACTACATCTTCATAATTGTTAATGTATATGGTTATAATATCAAGTCCGAAAATGATAAATTAATTGACTCATTAGATACGAGAATTACTTTTTGGCTCTCTAAATATCCTAGCAATAAGTGGAGATTTTAATGTATCGCTCAATGATACTATAGAAAGATGGCCCCCAGCACAACGTTTTAAAAGTAACTTGAGGATGGAAGCATTTATGGATAAATTTAATGTAACTGATATTTGGAGAGAGAAATTTCCTGATGATATGTCATTTACATGGAGTAACCACTCTGGTTCAAGGAAATCACGTATTGATTTTTGGTTAATTTCTAAAAATCCTCACAACGCCACTCACTGACCATAGAGCAATATGCATCAATTTACACTTTCTTCCTACTGAAAATAATAGATCTTCATGTTGGAAGTTGAATAGTTCACTTTTGAACCATACATTTGTAACAGCTGAAGTTACACCATTGTTAAAGCACTTTTTCAACAAGGGTAATATTGAGAAGTCTTACAGTATAAACTGGGAACTTTTTAAAATTGAAACAGGTAAATTTTTGAGACAGTATGGGGCAAAAATAGCTAAGGCAAGATCAGAAGAGGAAGACAAATTAATTGTTGAAATTTCATCAATATATCAACTGCCACCAGATGAAGTCTCAGAGGAGGATAAATTCCAACTTAGGACCCTTCATTCAAAACTTGACGATCTTTATTGCCAGAAAGCTGAAGGTGCTTTTGTTCGTTCAAGAAAAAAATGGATAGAGGAAGGAGAACAGAACTCTGCTTATTTTTTTCGTTTAGAAAAATCTAAATCCAATGCTATCCATCAGTTGAACATTAATGGTACAATCACTACTGATGCCAAAACCCTCTCTCAATTTTGCTGTAAACTTTACTCAAAGTTGTATGAATCAAAATATAAGGCAAATGTTGCTACTCAGTTCATCGACTCTGTAAATAATATACGAGTAATAAAAACTGCAGATAGGCTTTATTGTGACAGCTCGTTCACTGAAAAAGAGATACTGGACTCCATTAATCTTCTTAAGAACAATAAGTCTCCAGGCACAGATGGCTTGGTAGCAGAATTTTATAAAATGTTCTCTTCCCAGTTAGCACCATTTCTGCTACAGGTTTATAATGAAAGCATTGAAAAGGGCACTCTTCCACCCAGCCTCACACAAGGACTCATTACTCAGGAGACCAATGTTTTCCACCCGGAATGCCGGCTGTTTCTCCCCGCAGCCTGGTCCATCTCTGTCTGATCGCGGCTTCTGTGTGCTGCGGCGGGCTGACGGCTGGTTCTTATGGCAAGCCAGAACCGCCAAAATACGCCACTTCTCCCCGCAGCTCGGCGCATCTGTCTGATCGCGGCTTCTGTGTGCTGCGGCTTGCTGACGGCTTGTGGAGCTCTGGGATGGAAACCTTTCCACCCGGTTCTCCCCAGCAGCAGCTCTGCACATCTCAGATCGCAGCGGCGCTTGTCTGCTGTGCGGCTGCTGGCTTGTGGAGCTCTCGGGAGACCTCTGTTTTCCACCCGGTTTTACCCAGCGGTCAGCCCGGCGTATCTCTGACTCAGAAGCTCTGGTGTTGTGCACAGTTAACTCCAGTTGTAGCTAGGTTGCTACCTCCGTTAGCTTAGCTCCCACCTCCGCATTAGCTTTGGGTTAGCTTCAGGTTAGCTTGTAGCTAGTTCGACCGGGTGTCGTCAGTTGATCCCAGCCTTACAGCCCCACCCTCAGCTCCTCCTCTCTTCCCTTTTATGGAATTGTCTGGGCTTGACGGAACCTGTGACACAGTTAAAATGGCGGTGGTGGCCACCTCCCATTTGGGATCAAAAACGTGATATTGGAGCCTATGGAAAGAAGATGTCCACGTATATTATGTCGATGGTTTTGATGGAATGCCACAATAACCCTAGTACCGGGAACCACAATGGTGTCAGAGGTACCCGAAACAGGGTTGTTGCTTGCTATTACTGGCCAACATTGAACCAGGACATCAGTGAATGGGTAATGGCCTTATTTGAGTGAAGAAGCTAAATCAGGTCGTCATAATTTTTTCTAAAACATCTGTAGGCTATATAATCGAATGTGTTGCACACTTACATTTCAACATTAGTTTCTGTCTTTTTTTTATTATCAATTTACATCAACTGGTTTAGGGTTTCCTAGACATATTGTTTGGAATACGCCTTTTAGGTCAGATGTTGTCATCGCTGCCAGATGAATGACCCAATCAAGACCGTGGCACCAATATTACATCCCGTCAAGGTACATCTTAAAGCTATTTACATTGAATTTTCAAGTTAATAAGCGTGTCTGCTGCAGGTTAGCTTTAAATTTTCACTTGATAAGTTCTGTGACCTGCAGGTAAAGAACCTTGGGAGGTGCTGGGCATGGATTTAATTGGACCACTCCCAGAAACACGTCTAGGGAACCGATATGTCCTGACCATGACCGATCTGTATACGAAGTGGGTGATTGCAGAACCTCTTGAGTCTAAAGCCTGATTTATGCTTCTCCGTCTGCGTCAGTGCGGAGACACGCAACGCCATTATCCGTCCTTGCGTAGGGCTCCGGCAGGCACGCAAGTACGTACGGAGTCGAGCCCACTTTTTTAAACATCCGTCGAACGAGACGGATTACGCAAGCTTGTGATTGGTTAGGACGCCGCTGTTGTTTACAGCGCCGCCATTGCAAAGAGAGCCGAGGATAACTAGCGGCAGACACGGAGAAGCTTGAAGAATACCTCGCGAAAAAACTCTAAAAATATGAACGTTTCATCCCCCCGTGACTGGAGGAGTGAAAAGATGCGCAGCAAGCGTTTTATTTGTGGGCGGAAATGACAGGAAACGTGGGTTTAGAGGTGGGGAGCGCATGAAGAGGTGGGAGAATGAGAGACAAATACGTCCGTGTTAAAAGTCTCTTATATACACAAAAAACACAATATAAACACACCATCTTGGACCGATACATGACAGGATACCACAGAACAGCGCTACGCCCTCTGTGGTCCTGCCGGGGAATTGCTTTGCAACACTCTCCAGGAGACGGAGAAGTAAAAGAGCAAAACGCTTCCGTCAATCCGTGCGTGTCTGTCCCTTGTGGAGCTGACGGAGAAGCATAAACCAGGCTTAAGACTGCTGCTGAGGTCTCTGCAGTCATGACGTCTAAGTTATACATGTTTGGCATGGTGAGGAAGATCATCACTGACCAAGGAAAGGAGTTTGTGAACCAGGTAAAATTTGTGAAAGTGTTAGTCGTACCTTGACATTTGAGATGATGTATTTACACCAAGTCTGCTCATGCCACTGCAGCTCAACGACAGCATTTTCAGCATGCTGAATATTAAACATGTTGTCTCCAGGGCGTACCACCCCCAGACCAACGGGCAGGTTAGCATTTGGATATCTAACCTTGAGTAACTCATGTGAAATCAGTCATGCTTATTTATCTATTCTGCAATACAACTCAAAGGATGAGAGGACCAACCAGAACATTAAGCGTGCTCTCAGAAAGTACGTGAACCAGAACCACGATGACTGGGACGTTCATCTTGCTGCTGTGGTGTACGGCATCAACACTGCAAAGCAGGTATTCCTATTTTGATATTTTGTATGACTTTTACGCTGCTTCACAGTGTAGCATCGTCTTAAGAATGTGTTTTTAAACTTAAGTTTATAAAAAAGAAGTTATTGGCAAGTGCAAGAGAAAATGAATTAATGGAGAGATTTTGTGTGATCAGCACTCCACCCGCCACGGTCCCTATTTCCTGCTCTTCCACCGACATCCACGTCTTCCTGCTGTGATGAACACCTGTCCCATGGACGATGACTTTGAGGTTGCAGACCCAGAAGAGGACATCGACACAAGAGTTGAGGAGATGACGGTTCTGAATGAAACGGTCTGTACATTTGAAGAGGGCTGACTGACAGGGAAAGGAGATTTGTTGAGGGAAAAAAGGGGAAATGTGTTTAATACAGTTCTCATTTTTTATTGTGTATTCAACATTTTTTCAGCTTTAGTAGCTAACTTTTCTGTATTTCTATATTTCCAGAATGAGCGTTGCCATGGCGACCTGGTGAATAATAAATATTTATATTTCTCTCTCTGCTTTTCATGTAATTTTTTTGTAGGTTCTTCGCAATATTGAGAGGGCACAGGTCACCCAGAGGAAGAGCTTTGGAACACGGGAAAGGAAGCTAGTAAGGCAGTGTGTTGTTCAAGCAGGCGATGACGTGCTTTTGTCAGGAGATCCAAAAAGGAGACGCACAGGAGATGCATTCTCCAGCCATCACCAAGGACCGTACACTGTGGCCAGCATCACACCGAAGGGGGTGGCCACTATTGTGAAGGGAGCAACTTGCCAGAAGGTAAACGTGTCCAGGCTGAGGAACTACCACAGATCAAAAAGTAAGCATATGAGAAGTAATAAGAAATCACAGTTCAATATTGATTTAATGTTGAAAATGGATTTAAGTTTGTATGTCATGCCACATATTTGTATATTATCAGATCCACCAACTGATGGGAAGTTTCTCCTGGACCACTTATATGGGACTCCTGAATGGCAGATTGATCATCAGTATGCCAGTCCAGGAGCAAAGTGGCAGAAAGACTTGGACCCTCTTCAGTCCAGTCTGGTACGGCACATTTCTATGCAGTCACGTTAAACCTCAATAAGTCAAAGTCGATGATAGTTTTAGAATTGCTGAAGCATGAGAAACAATGCCAGCCTTATTTTGTAGTTGCCCTTTTAATCTTTATTATTTTCTATATTGTATTGAAGCAAAATCACATGAAATACTCTTCATTTAGGTGGAATATGTCTTGGACCAAAACCGACCTCCAGGAGAACTCCTAGTGAAGGAAGACAAAATCTGCCTAACTCGGGAAGACTTCTGGAGCCTGGGTTTGGAACAGTCCATGGTAAGTACATCTTGTTAGTCTAATGCACTGCAGAGAAAAGATAATGAAATGCAAGATTTTGAGAATAGTAAATGAAACTGATTCTATGGCTTTTTGCTATTTCTTTCAGATTGGGAACGCTTGTCTGAAGATTGTGGGGGAAGCTGCACAAAGACATGTAATCTGTCGTACTGGTACACCTTTTCTTTGGTTATAGCCATCAATGGTTGTTGTGTATTGATTTAGCTGTTTTGTGTGTTTCCTTTAGGGAAAAGATGTTCACATTGCTGACCTCTATGTCGTGGCCACCTGGAGGGATCCACAAGTCAACCTGCTGCGTTGCTTGCCGGTATGTTTTTGTTGGGTTTTACTCCTGCTTGTTTATGTTTACTAATTTGTACCACAACATGTAGGAAAACTTTAGGTCCAAGGACACCCTGCTTTTTCTTGCTTGGAGTCGGCAGGCAGGTGAAGCTGACCATTATCTGCTCTGTGTGAGTGCCCTTGATCTTTCTTGCTCTGTGTTTTTTCATCTGATAGAAAATAACAGAGGTTGACATGTCGTGTTTTCATGGATGATGCTAACATGTCTATTTCAGGCTATATTGGTAGCTGAGAGACAGATACTGTTTCTGGACTCACTTGGCCCTGATGGTTTTGGAGATGATCTCTACCGAACCACATTTAGGTTGACACTAAAATGAAAATTTGTTCTGGCCTTGTTCAATGGCCTCTTGTGTTCTTTGGAAAGATCGTCTAAAAGAGCCTCGTTCTTAGGCTTAAAGGTTTGGGAGGCAGCCTCGTTCTAAAGCTTGGTTTATGCTTGACGCATTCACTTTCCGCGCGGTGATGCGGCTCGCGGCTGGAACGCGCTTCACAACTCGCAGCGTTTATGGTTTGTGCGGCTCGTCTCTGCGGTGAGCCAATATTCTCCCAAACTGAACGGGGCAGCATGGAGCTCTACAGCATGCATCCAACACTACACCATAGTAGAAGTAGAAATCACTGTTTACAACATGGCATTCCAGCATTTTTAACAGCGTTCTCGTCTTTTCCGACAGTGCGAGCTATTTCTCTCCAAGAATTATTAACAACATGTTGATCACGGTGATCTCTGAGAGCTGAATCATACAAATGTCTGTATTTACGAACCTCTGCCGTGCCGGTCCGCCATGTTTTTCCGCGTCCGACCGTCCGCGTGGTTAGAAATTTTCCGAGTAGCTCGTTGCGGAAATCTTGGGCCGTGCGGAGACGCGGTGGAGGGGCGTGGTTGTTAAAATGACGCAAAATGACGCAACTTTTCCGCGCGGAGCCGTGCGGACCTCGCGGACGCGTCAAGCATAAACCAACCTTAAGGCTACTTCATGATAGGGATGCACCAATACTGATATCCAGGCCAATACTGTTCTAATTAACTCGTATCTGTATAGTTTAGTTAACTGATACTATGAACCGATACTTTAAATGTGGAAACTGCAAAACTTTCACAATGTTTATTTTTCACTTGAGCTTTGAATTTTGTGGTCATTTTAATTCATATGTTTTTTTTATCTAATTCACCATTAGGGCTGCAGCAAACGATTATTTGGATAATCGATTAATCGGATGGGGTCTCGACACGATTAATCGATTAATCGGATTACATGGGGAAATTTTTAAAAACTGCTAGGGAAACGTTATTTCTCTCCTTCCTTCACTTTATTTAACACAACATTATTAGAAAACAGTTCAATAGCAGAAAAACAACATGCCATCACCTAAATTGTCTTATAAGGTGTATAGACAGAGACCCTAAGCTACATCTATCTGTGACCTAAAATGCTTGGTCCAATTAAACAGCTTAAGGGCAATTCTCATCTGTTTTGTTTGATCTCATCTGTAGACATTTATTATAACTGGGGATGTCAAACAACTAATTTTTAAATGTAATTAAACATAGGCTGTGAATTAATCAAAATTGATCACTATTTCCAAAAATGACTGAAAAAATAAGTTGTCCCACACTCCATGGAAACTTTCAGAGAATCCACAAATAGTGGCTTTCAAATGGTTTTGTTACTTTCTGCAAGTTTAGAAAAGCAGCAGATGAGACAGCATGTCTGATAATTTAGTTTTTCATCTGATAATATTAGAGAATGTCAGTAATGCCTGAGGGGCTTTTATAAACACTGTATAACTAACACTACTGGAGAGGGTATGAATTACACAGAGGCTTCTGGGGAGCCCAGTTGGGGGGGGGGGCGTCATTTTGCCTTGGCCCCCAAAATGTCTTGAAACGACCCTGGGTGTGTGACTGAGTGTTGAAGGTGACCTGAATAGTATCAAATTTATAAATATTACATGTGTGTAACTTATTGTTTTATAGGTAAAAACGTGTAGTGGAGATAAATCTACCTACATTTTACTTTTCAACACTTTGTTTTGTTTTGTTGTTTTTATTGAACTATTTTCCTGTCCTGTCTGTCTCATCTTCCTGCATCTCCTCTTAATTCTCCAGAAAAACTGCTGCCTGGATTCTTACTTGTTCACCTCATCAGTTACTTTTGAGCAGATCAAAGGGATCTCCTGACCACAAAGCGCAGAGCGCGTTTTCGATGCTGCTTGAGGTGAAATCACCGCAGCACAGGTGATGAGCTCCGCAGTAGCAGAGCGCTGCAGGCACAAATAAGACAGAAAATAGAGAACATGTGCATACATGAACGATCGTGTGCTAATTATAGTTTTTTGGTTGCGCCACTTTGAGAATGGACCGTGTGCTGGAAGCAGCTGCCTGGATCGCTGCGCAGCAATGCGCTGTGCCGCTCTCTGCTCAAAAGAGTCCAAAAATGATATAATATAGAAAACTTTTTTCCGGCTCCCTGGATGTGTAGGATATACAGCTCCCCCATAATTCGATCCCTGCTCCTGGATGAAAAGCCGGACATTTTCATCAATACAAGAACCTGCAGTCCGGACGCGCCGGACAGAGAGTGAAAAGTGGACACGGCCGGGGAAAACGGAACGTACGGTCACCATAGTCCTCATAAAGCGGGAAATTATAGATACAGTATTGTGCTCGTGCCCTGGGCCCTTTAGAGTTCGTGGGCCCTGGGCAATTGCCCAGTTAATCCGGCCTTGGGCGGAACCGGTTCGCAGCAGCGCGAGTCCCCCCGCTCATCTAATAAGCGTCGCGCTCACAACTTTAGACTCTTTTTTTACGAGTTTAGGGCATGTCTAGCCTGTGTAATAATCCGGGACTTGGATGAATCACTTTTGAAAAGTTTTTAATTTACCCGGACACAGAGTTCTCTCCTTCCTCGCTGATGATCCCGACATGCTTGCGTTTAAGACGCTGCATAATCCCGTGCCATGCCAAGTCTGACCTAAACGTTGCAGGTAACGCATGTCTTCGCCTGATTTAACTGAAAATGCTCCCAAACTTAAAAAGCTTTTACTTTTTTGACTCTCGCTGCTTCTGTCATGTTCCTCTTCCAAACAACTTCCGGCTCTCTCTCGCGCTGATCTGTCTGCGCGCAATGGTGGGCGGGAAGGGGGGACGCTTTTGGAAGAGTTGTGCGACACAACGAATCGATGACGCAATTCGTTGCCAACGCTTTTAGTAATCGATTTTCATCGAATTCATCGATTCGTTGTTGCAGCCCTATTAACCATTATTTGTAACAAGCACTGAAGAAAATAAAACTGCCTTCCGATTCATTCCATTCCATTGTGTGGTAGAATTATTAGCATTGGTACTTGGGATCAACAAGTACTCGGATCCAATTATCTGTATCGTATCGGTTTTAAAAAGTATTGTTGCATCCCCACAACATGAATTTATTTTTGTTTTATGGCAAACATTTGATTGGTGTGTTATGTGTGTTCTCTACAATGCCAGGAGAGTAGCAGCCTTCATTGACTCTGGATTCTGGATGGAGAAAACAGGAAGAGACCTTGAGGAATGTTTTCAGTGCAAAAGTTTGAAAGCTCAATAGGTGCATCATAATGCAATTAAAAACTAGCAGGTGCATGTCAGCTCTCTTCATTTAATGAAACATTTTTCTTTTTACAGTTCTTTCTCCAGCAGTTCATGGGAAATTGCTGCGGCACCTTTATGCTGATGGTGAGAATTTACTTGCCATTACTTGAATATAACATTTTAACATGTTAAAGACTGATTTTACTTTGCAGCATGCTCTCTGCATCTGCACCTCATCTCCACCATCTTTCACAGAGGTAAGCTTTTTCAGAAGGTACCACCAAAGTATCTGTGCCAGTCTCCAGTCTTCATAAACCTTACATTATATTTGTCTTCAGGAGGAAATGCCAGCAGTTCGCCTGTGGTGGTGTATTCAGCTGATGGAGAGATTCGGCATTGAGGCGTATGGCAGGCACTTTAGACAAACTGGCACCATCATATTTGCAGCTTTGGTTCAGGCAAGACATCAGGTCAAACAAAAGTTTGTGAAAGTGGCTTACTGTAAACCCTGTGACTGAACACACTGAAGAAAGCAGCAGTACACAACTAGAGTCCATTCAGACTGGCGTTGTTTTCTAAAGGCATGGACAAAGATTTGCCTTCTGGACAGAAGAAGCATCCCTTCTCCTCCAGGGAACTCTCCAGCCTGTCTTCAGGGTACCAAAGGCAACCTCCTCCAAGTCTAATCAGACCGGTGAGAGAGGACAACAATCAGATAACTATTTGTAGGACAGAACCACACAATGTTGAGACTATTCATCACAATGCAGGTTTACATATATGGTGGTAGTCTTCATTTCAGTCTAACGTGATAATCATGTTTTCTGTTAAAGGCTGAGGCCGACAGGTGTCTTATACTGGAGGTAATCTATTTTCCTGTTTCTTTAATTTGTTGATATAACTGAATTAGTAGTTATAGTCACAGGCAGCTCCTTCAGAGACATTATTCAGTAGTAGAATGAAGTAATAGTTATGAAACACTACTCAACGTAATGTGTTTTCAGTCCTCATATTTCTGAAACTTTATGGACAAATTTTGTATTTTCACTATTGTCACCTGACATAAATTGTACAGTTACCAGAACGTGTCCTCATGGACATATTGGAAGAGGTTGTTCTTCACGAAGGGGATACAGCGATCTTCAAACTGGCTCTGGTGTGCTCCATGTTCAGAGACCTTGTGTCTACTGAATGTTTCAGAAGACGAGCACACTTCAAGTGGCTTCACAGTGAGGACTTCAGTAAATAATGAAATTATATATACAGTTATTGTTGCTGTTGTCACGTTTTTCACTACAGCATGTAAATGTAATCTTGTTTTTATACTTCTGCTTTCCACAGGTGTTTGCACATGGAGCAGGTTCTCAGAAAAGTACAGAGAACAGTACTTTAACATGTACTCTATTGAGATCTGCCTTCAATGTGGAGACCAATACAAACACTGCCCCGGAGGTTTGCAACACTCAATAATCTTATATTGTTGTCATTACATATAATAAAAATCTCAATGATGCATGACATAATGAAAACCATACCACTTGGAGCATATTCTTCTCTGGTTGATTTATTTATTTATTTTTTTTACAGGATAGGTTGGCAGAGGAAAAAGAGGAGAACTAAGGGCATTTTACCTGGAGGAGATGCTCCCAGGCTACTGCAGCCACTTTTGCAGCCAAATGAACAATTAATGTGTCCGCTCTGTCGCTGCCCCCGTCTCCACACACAACCACATGCACACACACACACACGTCTTTCTATCATAGTGAGGACCCTCCATTGACTTCCATTCATTTTTGTGATTTCACCATGCCTAACCCATACCCCAACTCTAACCATAACCAACGCTGATCTTTTCCTAACCCTAACCTTAACTAAAACTTAATTCACACTATGCCTCTAAGTGGTATAGTAAGCTTCTGGTATGCTTCTAAAAAAAGTGACGACCAAAAAATGTCCTCACTTTGTAGGGAAAATGGTCCTCCGTATGTAGTATGTTCAAGAACACACACACACACACCACCCTGGTTGTAGTGACCAGGTTCCCCATCAGTGGTTCTCCCACATCTTGGTTTGTGTTTTGATGCCTGTTTTTCTTTGTGAGAGTTTTTGATCATTCTTCTTGAGAATCAATTTCCCTCTGGGATTAATAAAGTATTTTTGAATTTGAATTGAATTGAGTACTATAGCAAAAACTGTAATGCTCTGATTGAGAAAGTGAATCTGTTGGGCTTGTACCTGGTACTCGGAGTACCACACTGCCAGAAAGGACACGCTGAAAACAAAAAGCTTTTTATTTCCATCAATATGTGTCTCCTTATTCAAATAATTGTAACCATCCTCTCAATCCTTTTTCTGTTGTTCATGCTCTTGTAATCTGTTTTGTGTTCCGCATTATTACAGTAAACCGGTGGAAATTATAAAGTGGTCCTGTGTTATTTTATATGGATACAAACATGAGTGTAGTTAAATCTGTATTTAAAAAATGTTTAACCTATGAACACCATGAGAAGCTATTTTACAACATTAATTTTGCAACATTGTGAAAATGATCACTATGGTATTACAAAGAATTAAGTTATTTCAAGACAAAGTGGCAAACTAAGAAATCTAACACAAAAGTAGAAAGTAAACAAATTTTAGGTGATGAGCCAAATTGGCTTTTGTGCAAGAATATATTACATTTCATATTGGAAAACATTCATAGGACATGTAGTGCAAATTAAGAATATCTGCTGTATCACAATGACACATTTTCAGCTTTTAAATGAAAATCTAACCTATTGTGTGGAGAAAAAACAAACATGTAATAGGTTACCTGAAGACTAATCAGCCAGTGTTTACTGACAATTTACAGTGGACATCATCAACAGAACATCAAGATAATTCCAATCAATCGTCTCCACATTTACAAGCATAAACACGCTAAATCAAATTTAACACGCATATAAAAACACGACTTGTAACAACGCAAATTCAGTTTACAATCGGGCTAATTCGCTCATTCAGCAAGTGGCAGTATCCTTGTACACTGTGGAGTAAACTGCCATTTAACGGATCACAAGAAGAATAGAACATCTGCACATGCGCGGTACGGATCAGGTAGACCCGATCTGTACGGTACGACGTTTTCTTTTTTTTTTCTTTTTTATCTACATTGTATTGAAATGTTTCAATATTGCAAATATTTTAATAGATACTTATTATTTTTAACATCTTAACAGATACTCTCTGACCCCTAACTATCGTAAAAGGCTTCGAGCGGAAGTAGACGTCTTTCGCGCATGCGTGGTACCGATCGGGTTTCCGGTACCACGCATGCGTACTGACAGCTACAGTCCAGACCGACAAAGCCTTTATGACGTCATCGTCTACTCAACAGGTCAGAAGGCAACAGTCTATCACCGCGACAGGAACTAGCCACTAGCAGAGATGACCGCTGAAGCTATCAACCTGAATTATATGGATTTACAAGAGAGTTGCAAGGATCCACTGGACGAATTAAGGTCTGTAGAAACTGAAAAACAGATTATCTTCAATGATAAGCAGGATTTTTTAAAAGTTCTGAAAAAAATTAACGACTACAAGGATGAGCTTAAAATCATTTTCCAGAGAGAGAAAGATGATTTGGAAGACGAAAATCAACGTCTAGAAGAAAAGAAACGGAGGCTTGAGCAGGAAAGCAAAGATTTGGACACAGCTAAGACAGAAATTCAAAAAGAATGGAAGCAGATTGAAGAAGTTAAAACATCAAATCAGGAATTTCTAGAAGATTTGATTACGAAAAAATCTCAAACGGAAAAGCTTTGGAAATCGCTGCAAGACAGCAAAGCAAACGCGATTGAAGAAATAAACCAGATGAAAAGAGATCTGGAGAAAGAGAAATTCGATTTTGATGAATCAAAGAAATTATCAGAAAACAAACTTGAAGAACTGAGACAAGCTTTGCTGGCTGAGAGAGACGAGTTTGAACAGCAGAAGTCTAGCTCAGAGCTGGAGAATGAAAATGCTCGACAGATTCTGCAAGAAGAGAAAGAAAATCTACAACTTATTTGGCAAAATCTGGAGGAAGAGAAGGTGGATTTTAAAAATGAGCTTCAAATAGTAAAGCTAAAGTTAACTGAAAGTCAAAATCATTTACAGAAAGGCATTCAAGATGTAATTCTCCAGACAAAAGCCCTGCAGGAAGATCAGTTGAACTTTGAAAAAGCAACGGCTGAAACAGAAAAGGAGCATGAAGAAATATACAGCTTTCTCCAGGAAGGCTGCACATGGTTAGACTTGGAGAAACAAAGCCTGGAGCGGCAGAAACTCGAATTTGTGGAAGTTCAGAACAAATTGGATCGGAATAATAAGGAACTCCTGCAAAAAGAGAGAGAACGGATGAATCAGGAGCTGCGAGAGGAAAATATTCACTTTCTTGAACTGATAAAAGCAGAAAGACTTTGTCTAAAAAACGGTCAGAACAATTTGCAGGAGGGATTAGAAGATCTGATTCTCGACAGGAAAAATTTTCAGAAGGAAATGATTCACTTTGAAACACAGAAGACAGAATCTGAAAAGGAGATTGCAGAAATATACAGTCGTCTCCAAGAGGGGTTCGACATTTTACATGTCGAGAAGGAAAGTCTGATGCAACAGATGGCAGAATTTGAGCAAAAAGAGAAAGAATCAAATCAGCTTTATCTGGAAGTTTATCAGACTCTCCAGGATGAAAGGGAACATTTAGAGCTGATGAAACAGAGTCTGCAGGATGAAAAGATTCACTTTGTTGAACTGATGAAAACAGAAAGTCTTAGTTTACATGAGAAACAAACTGATCTGGAGAAGGGATTAGAAGATCTGATTCTTGATAGGAAGAGTCTGAGTGAAGATATGATTCACTTTCAGCAGAAAAAGGAAGATTCACCTCATGAAATGAATTCAGTCCTTCAGACTCTGAAAGACGAGAGAGAAAGCTTAGAGCTGATGAGGCAGGCTCTGGAACAGGAAACAGAGTTTGAAGAAGCAAATCAAAAAGAAACCTCCAACATAAATGATACAGAAACAGCTGCGGAGGACGAGGTAGAAAGTCCTTCTGCTCAGACTGAATTTCTGCAGGAACGAATGATGAGTTTTGAACTTCCCCAGACTAAATCTGAAGAGGAGATAAGTGAAATGTACAATTATCTCCAAAATGGGCTTATATATGTAGATGCTGGACTAGAAAGTCTGGAAAATCAGAGGAATACATTTGAGGAGATGGAGAAAGAGTCTCATCAGACTTTACGAGACATCCAGCGGGGTCTCCAGGAGGAGAGAGATAGTTTAGAAATGAAGAAACACAGCCTGGAGGAAGAAAAATTGGAGTTTGAAAATATGATTGCAACAGAAAAACTTAGTTTACATGAGAGACAAAAAGATCTGGAGAAGGGAGTAGAAGATCTGATTCTTGATAGGAAAATGTTTCAGAAGGAAATGATTCACTTTGAAACACAGAAGACAGAATCTGAAAAGGAGATTGCAGAAATATACAGTCGTCTCCAAGAGGGGTTCGACATTTTACACGTCGAGAAGGAAAGTCTGATGCAACAGATGGCAGAATTTGAGGAAAAAGAGAAAGAATCAAATCAGCTTTATCTGGAAGTTTATCAGACTCTCCAGGATGAAAGGGAACATTTAGAGCTGATGAAACAGAGTCTGCAGGATGAAAAGATTCACTTTGTTGAACTGATGAAAACAGAAAGTCTTAGTTTACATGAGAGACAAAAAGATCTGGAGAAGGGATTAGAAGATCTGATTCTTGATAGGAAGAGTCTGAGTGAAGATATGATTCACTTTCAGCAGAAAAAGGAAGATTCACCTCATGAAATGAATTCAGTCCTTCAGACTCTGAAAGACGAGAGAGAAAGCTTAGAGCTGATGAGGCAGGCTCTGGAACAGGAAACAGAGTTTGAAGAAGCAAATCAAAAAGAAACCTCCAACATAAATGATACAGAAACAGCTGCGGAGGACGAGGTAGAAAGTCCTTCTGCTCAGACTGAATTTCTGCAGGAACGAATGATGAGTTTTGAACTTCCCCAGACTAAATCTGAAGAGGAGATAAGTGAAATGTACAATTATCTCCAAAATGGGTTTATATATGTAGACGCTGGACTAGAAAGTCTGGAAAATCAGAGGAATACATTTGAGGAGATGGAGAAAGAGTCTCATCAGACTTTACGAGACATCCAGCGGGGTCTCCAGGAGGAGAGAGATAGTTTAGAAATGAAGAAACACAGCCTGGAGGAAGAAAAATTGGAGTTTGAAAATATGATTGCAACAGAAAAACTTAGTTTACATGAGAGACAAAAAGATCTGGAGAAGGGAGTAGAAGATCTGATTCTTGATAGGAAAATGTTTCAGAAGGAAATGATTCACTTTGAAACACAGAAGACAGAATCTGAAAAGGAGAATGCAGAAATATACAGTCGTCTCCAAGAGGGGTTCGACATTTTACACGTCGAGAAGGAAAGTCTGATGCAACAGATGGCAGAATTTGAGGAAAAAGAGAAAGAATCAAATCAGCTTTATCTGGAAGTTTATCAGACTCTCCAGGATGAAAGGGAACATTTAGAGCTGATGAAACAGAGTCTGCAAGATGAAAAGATTCACTTTGTTGAACTGATGAAAACAGAAAGTCTTAGTTTACATGAGAGACAAAAAGATCTGGAGAAGGGATTAGAAGATCTGATTCTTGATAGGAAAATGTTTCAGAAGGAAATGATTCACTTTGAAACACACAAGACAGAATCTGAAAAGGAGAATGCAGAAATATACAATCGTCTCCAAGAGGCATGTGAGGAAAAAGAGGAAGAATCAAATCAGCTTGATCTGGAAATGTAGAGCTGACGAGGCAGGCTCTGGAACAGGAAATAGAGTTTGAAGAAGCAAAGAAGAGTTTCAAGAATCTGAAGGACCAACAGCATTTAATGAGAGAAATGCGAGTAACTGAACCCAAACAATGTGACAAAGATGGTTTATTTGCGAGAAGGGACAGAAAATCTTTTATGACTCTTACTTTAGATTTTCCTTATAATTTAGACTTACTTATAATTTAGATTAATAGTCCAATCGTATACTCAGGGGTTAGGGTTAGAGCTCAACTATAACCATGTGTCATCATTTGAACTTCATGCACTTTAAGGGAAGCTAGGTTTCAATCTAGGGGCGCTTCAACGCCGCCCAAACTGGGCTAGAAACACGTGCTAATAATTTAGACCTTTACTTATAATCGGGTTTCTAATTACAGGGGAGATAAGGGGAGCCCGGCTGTCTTCTTCAGGACATTTCTAGTTTATTTATTTATTTACTTATTTATGGCAACGTAATTAGCACACAACATTGTAAAAATGCCTCTTTAATTGGCCTGCCAAATAATTAATGATTTGCTTTGATGACATCATCAAAAGGGGTGGGGCAAGGGGAATTCCAACAGAAAATGTGTGCCAGGTTCCTTTTTAACAGTTCTTCAGGGATTTTCTAGTTTAACCTAAAGTTAAGGCGGCGGAGCGGGGTGGGGGCTAGGGTTAGGGTTCAGAAGCTGACATCAACGAGCTGAGAAACAAAAATCTGACTTTTGTTGCATTGTTTAGTGTTTATGTCACGTCTTTATTACCGACCCTTTCATAGGAACACCGATCTAGGATGTAGATGGATATGTAGATGGGCTGCATGGTGACACAGTGGTTAGCACTGTTGCCTCGCAACACGAAGGTTGCAGGTTCGAAACTCAGCTGTGGCCTTTCTGCGTGGAGTTGCGTGTTCTCCCCATGCATGCGTGGGTTTTCTCCTGGTACTCCGGTTTCCCCCACAGATCACAACATGCCCTATAGGTTAAAAAAAATAAATAAATAAAATTGTAAGTCGCTTTGGGTAAAAGCGTCTGCTAAGCACATAAACATAAACATGAGCATTAAAACTAAAACCAAAATAAACAAAAAAAGAAAATTAAACATAAACAGGTTTGAAAACAAACAAAAAGATTTAAAAAAAACTAAAAAATAACTAAAATTAAAGAAAAAAAAATCCCTTCCGCAGAATCGCCACCTTATCGTGGTGGAAGGGTTTGAGGAGCTCCATGATCCTGTAAGCTGTGTTGTCAGGGCCATCAGCCCCTGTCTCCCATGGCAACATGGTCTCAGCTTAGAGCTCGGACTAAGAGCGGTTCAAACACCTCAAGGGCCACAACTGTGGGAGTGAAACGGATCTAAGGGAACCAAAGAGCATTATTTTAATGTTTCGAAATGGTAAATGTCTTGTATTTGTATAGGGCCTTCTAGGGTTCTCCAACCCCCCCCCAAGGCCATTCACCCATTCACACTGTAGTGTAAAGCCGGGCGTACACTGTGCGACTTTTTCACTCGTAGCACTCAGCTTCAGCTCAAACTGTACGACTTCCTCGCAGGGCAGATCTCACGAGTCATGTGCTCACACTGCACGACCCAGTTCTCGCATGCGACCTGACTGCTCACACTGTACGTGTGTTAGCAACACGTCGGCCCTAAAAATATGCTAAAAATAGCAGTTTTTACACAACACGTCAGACTTTTTTGTTTTGTTTTGCCTGTTGTCCTTCGGGAGTGCTGCAGGACACACAGGGATTTATGGGGGGTGGACGAGGAAAACGGAATAAAGAAACTAAATCTGTGTTTTGTGATCAGTTTAATTTGACATGAACACGACAAAAACGCTTTCTTGACAATCTTTGTGAGTAAAAAAACGTGTAGAAACAAAAACGAACAATGTGTGTTATTAGGGAAATAGCGAGCGGCGTTCATGCAGGATTGTGCATGCGCCGTGAGCGGTTCTGATACTTTTTGGGTCGCAGCTGCTCGCAGCGCCGCTTCAACAGTGCAATACCCTCACGAGGGACGAGCGAAATTTCAAACACGTCAGAAGTCCGTGCGACCTCACGACTGCTGATCGGCAGCTGGTCACGTGGTGTTAATCGCCTCTCGTAACCCCCTGTACACTACACGACCGCTCGGCGCAAAACTCGCCCCGATGTCGTGGATTCTCGCACGACTGGAAAATCGGATCAAAAAAGTGAAAAAGTCGCACAGTGTACGCCCGGCTTAAGAAAGCCATGTAATACCAAAGGTCATTACACTGCCCAGCCATCTTCATCAGTGGGCTAAAGGTAAACTGTGCTTTCCAAACTAGAACAAATGCTCTGTTTTTGACCTCGCCATCTGGGGAACCGTCATAACAAAGTTCCTCTCCTGCTCTTTATCTGTGCTGCAGGACTCCTGGAGAAGACGAGACTTTTTAACCTTAATAAAAGATTAATATTCTGTTTTATACAATGATTTTCCCACTTTACATATTAATTACAACCATAGACCAATGAATGTTTTATCTAAAGTAAGTTTAATAAGACTTGATTGCTTGACAGTAATAATGAATCAAAATAACTGTTTATTGTTAAAATGCATTGTTTCAGATCTTAAAGACACCAAACGAATCTACTCGATGAGTTTTTGAATGAATGAATGATCAATTTTTGAATGAATGATCAATTTATTCAGTCAGTCATCTTAAGATAATGTACAATAACATGTCATACAAATAGATACAAATACCATTTCTCACTGACATATGTTTTCATTTGTATATGGTGTCTATTTGGTATCTCATGACTGAATAGGTTTAGGCAGAAGCAATAGCTTATATAATTGCCTAACCTACTTACAAAACAATTTTTCAGTTTCCCGCAATGAACCAACAACCCAAATAAAAGTAAAACACAAATCCATCCATCAACATCAAATTAATACTCTTCAAAAATATTTTTACTGATACGTTTTTTAAGAACTGAAAGAGAAGTTGCTAATTTTAATTCTATTTTAGCCTGATTCCAAAATTTTACTCCCATTACAGAGATACATCTACTTTTCATGCCCTTTTTGGCTTTTTGTAGAACAAACATACATACACCTCTTAAACCATATTTACTTTCCCTCTTTGCAAAAAACATTAGTATATTTTTTGGCAGAGCCGTTAATTTTACTCTAAACATAAATTGCATTATTTTATAATAATATAGATCTTCTAATTTCATAATCTGTGATTTTAAAAACAACGGGTCAGTATGAGCATAATAATTGCTCTTGTTTATAACTCGAATAGTTTTCTTTTGTATAGTTTTTATTTCATGTATATATGTTTTAAAGGTTGAACCCCATATTTCTATACAATATGCCATGTATGGTTGTATTAGTGAACAGTATATTAGACGTAAGGCCTTATGGTTTAGTATGTCCTTCAGCTTATATAATAGACCCAAGGATTTGGCAATTTTTCATTTTATATAATTTAAATGATGCTTCCAGGATAAGTTAGAGTCAATCACAACACCAAGAAATTTTATTTCAGACACTCTTTCAATTTCAGTATCTGAAATTGTTAATTTAAAGTCTCCATTTTTTACCTTCTTATTTCCAAAAATCATAAATTTAGTCTTTTTTATATTCAGTGATAGTTTATTTACATCAAACCAAGATTTGAGGATATTTTACTCTTTTTCGGCCTTCTTTAAAAGTTTTATATCTTCACCTGAACAAACTAAATTTGTATCATCTGCAAACATTATAAATTTGAAAAAACAATTTTAAAACACTATCATGCCTATTGTAGCCAGAGTTTGGTTGGATTAACGGCAAATGTAAGTACAAGGCTGGCAGTAGAAAAAAGAGGGCAATGTTTCTCTCATCTACTGGTAACAGTTAGCTAGCAGCAATAACGGTTAACAACCATGCACTTTATGCATTGGTGACCAAACCTCTTTTTCCGTGACATTTTTGCTTTTTATGTGCTATTAGGGGCATCTGGGAAGATTTCATAGATTGATAAAATGTCTAGGTTTTCATCGTTTTTCAGAAGACTTCATCTTACAAATACATAAATGCGACAGCACAGCCCTGTGATATACTCCCGACCTGCTCAAGTGGATGGTTCTGAAAGGAGGTTGCGGTGACACTCCACCTGAGACTCCAAACCCTGCAGTGGGAACACCACCTGCCGATGGGGGAGATAATGGTGGCGCTGAGACTCTGGCCGTGGCCCAATACCTTGCGGTGGGAACACCACCTGCCAAAAGGGGGGCTGTTGAGATCACTGACCCTCCTCCACCGGTACTGCTGGCACTGGTGACCTCTGTCACTGATCCACCTACCACAGGGGGGGTTGCCTGCCACCCTGTACCACTACTGGCAGACCCTAGTCTCTCTGACTGCACCTGTGCGTCGAACAAGGGCCCTCCAGAGAGCTCACCTGCGCCGATCCCTTGCAAAGCCGCGCCTACACAAATGTACGATCCAAAACATTCTTTGTTTCAGTTTTCAGGACTGACAAAGTACCTTTTGTTAGTTGCGGGCAGCTAAACTCCCTCCGCAGCCTCTCCTAACGCGACCGTATGTACCTGAGTCCTCTTCGGGTACCACACTCCGAGAGCCCCCAGATCTACTGATAACATCTCATGACAATCATTTACCTTTGCGTAAGGTCAAAGGTCATTCTCATTCACTTGGAGCTGATAAGGATCTAAACAATCTTACAGACTCTCTTGCCACTCAAGGTGAAGCTGTTGGTACCCCGTGGTCCTTTGACCCCTTGTGGCACCCTGACGATGTGTCCTCTCGGTCAGACCCACCCGTTGTGTGTGTCGTGACTCGAGCTCAGGCCGCTAAGGCGTCCACCCCTCGACCATCTGATGGTTTCGTGTCTGTTAAACCAGTTTTTTCTGACAACGACCTTGTCAGCCTCCAGTCCCGGGACCCTGCTATCAGCAGGATGAGCCTGTACCTTTCTTATCCGACAGCTCATCTGCCTTCTGCTGTCGAGCTTGGCTCCGTTCCTGAGCTCCGTGCTCTCTTTCGGGTTCGTGTCACGCTGAGGATGGTTAAAGGTTTGCTAATGCACATCTCCAAGCCTCCGTCGTCACCTGTCCTTGTGGCACCACAGTCCCTAAGGGGGGCTATGTTAGTACAAGCCCATGATTCTCCTTCTTCTGGGCACAAAGGTGTCAAGGCCACGTTCAGTGCCCTTAGCCAGG
The DNA here is from genome assembly GCF_043380555.1 of Nothobranchius furzeri. Taxonomy (NCBI): domain Eukaryota; kingdom Metazoa; phylum Chordata; class Actinopteri; order Cyprinodontiformes; family Nothobranchiidae; genus Nothobranchius; species Nothobranchius furzeri. Next base: position 62,271,194 of record NC_091746.1, read on the forward strand.
TTGCTATTGGCCGGGGATGCATCAGGACATCTCAGACTACATCCAAAGCTGTTTGGTTTGCTGCCAATTTCAACCATCTAACCCCATCCACAGAGCTCCTCTTCAGAGCAGAGGGCCATCCACTCCGTGGTCGGACCTGCAATTCAATTGGGTGGGGCCCATGACCAAGTCCAGCAGAGGTAACAAATACTTCTTGACCGTGACGTGTGCATTCACCAAATGGGTTGAGTGTTTGCCGGCACCTAACGACACGGCTCAGACAACTGCTGTCCTCTTGATGAATCACATCTTCTCCCGGTTCGGTCTCCCCGAACGTGTTAACTCGGATAGGGGAACTCACTTCACCTCTGGGGTGATGGAACACCTTTGGAGGATGTTGGGTGTCAAGGTCAATTTCCACATTGGTTATCGGCCCCAGTCTTCCGGCCAGGTCGAACGCATGAACCGAACAGTTCTTGGCATGTTGAAGAAATATCTGTCCTCTAATCACAGAGACTGGGATGTGAAGCTTCCGTTGGTCCGTATGGCCATAAGGGCCACTCCTCATGAGTCTACAGGCATCTCCCCGTTTGAGATGATGACGGGTAGACAAATGACCCTGCCGCTTCACTTGCTGTATCAGTCATTTCAACCCAGTGCAGATACAGCTTACACCAACGAGCAGTATTTGCAAGACTTGGACCATCTGCCTGCAGCGTTTTCTTTTGCACAGACAAATCTGGAGAGATCAGCTGAAGGCAGGAAGGCCTGTTATGATCAGAAGACCTCACATTCTGAACTCATTCATCGTGGGTGATAAGGCCTGGTTCTATATTTTTGCTCCAAATACTGGTCAAACAAAAACAACCTCTGGTAAACTGGCTAAGTGCCGAAGTGGTCCGGTCCATACCGGATAACTGAAAAACTCTCTCCGATTGTGTATCAGATCAAGATCACCGAATGGAACAAAGATCCCATCTATAAGTGGGTCCACAGAAATCAGATCAAATTACACAAGGGTTCCGCCTATTTGGACGAAGCTGCAACCCATGGATCTGCTGACCAAAATCAAATCGACTCAAAAGGGGGGGGGGGGGGGTGACTTTTCCATCCACTCTCCCTCGGTTCCCTGTTTCAGGTCTCACAAGTTCTGTTGTGTGTATGTGTGTGCGTGGATAGAATTCATGTCTAAATGTAGCATACGAACTTGGATGACACTGCTGTGGTTCTGTTAGGTCATGACAGTTAAAAGTGAGTAAATCCACTAACTGTCATGTTTGATCCAAAAGCAATTTTTATTTTTCAACTTCTATTGATTTAGACAAATTTTTTTTTTGTACGCCGAAGGACTAATTTGGGTCCATTTATTAATTTTTATATACTTCATTTTATTTACTAATCTCTAATTTCTACTGTTTATATTCACATGTAGGTTTGAGTACTAACATCTCTGATTTACATTAATGTGATTTATCCTCTTTATATTTGCTGTATTACTGATTCTTTAAACAGATAATCACAGATATATTTCTGCATTATTTCATTACAGCTGATTTCCTTTTGTCATTTCTATTATGATCAATTTTATTTTGATTTTTACCAGTTATGGGCTACAGTTTATTTTGCCTTCTTTTTTGATAACATTTTGCTCCAAGCGTTGATTTTCCCTTACTTGTATTATAGGGTTATGTTGATTTAGTTCTTTTTGCAACAATTTTTCAGTACACGTAGTTTACTACATCCATTTCTATCACCTGAACTCCGTTCACATAATTTGCTTCACATAGCACATACAGGGTTCACATAATTGCTTCACATAAAACATGTAGGCACATGTAGTGCTAGGTTTATTTTTGTTTGTTGTTTCGCATCAGACGCCATCCATGTGCGTCTACATTGAAATGCCCTGTGTCTGCTCTTCTTCTCCTCTGGGTTCGCCTGTGGTCGTCGCTTCCTGGGCGGGTCTCTCTACACCATCGCCTGATGTAGCTGCCTGCTGACTGAGGGTTCGGTTCGTGTGGGTCTGGACGTCCTGTGGTTCCTGCCGTACTTACGGGAGCTCTGCGGTTCGCCTGGGCCTGGACCGGCCTCTGGTCATCTGTTTACATTCCTGAGGATCCTGATAAGTGGATTACTTTTGTTTCTCAGAAGTGGATTTTTTGTTGTTGTTGTTGTTTAAAGTAGTAGGAATGCCCCCCTCAGAGTCTTACTCCACCCACATTTCATATTTGAAAAATGCAGCCCAAAGAGGCGTTTCCTGTAAGACAGAGAAGGCGGAGCTACGACCGTGATTGACATACTGAAATTTGAAGCCAGATGGCGACGGAGAGCGACACTAGCTCAGAGCAGTCATTCGAGGTGGAGGACTTTTCCCCACCTTCATCCCCAGAGGATAGGGAGGAGGGCTTTTTGGGGGAAGCAAGCGGTCCTGAACCGTATCTTTTTGAGCCACTAGCTCGTGAGTTGTCAGAGGCCCCTGGAGCCGAGCCAACAGGTGTATCAAGGCATCGAATGGGTCCAGTCTCTGAGTGGTAAGTAGCTTTTTGCCACAGCTAAAGCTGTATTTAGCTTAGCTAAAAGTAATATTGTATGACTGCCTCAACAGGTGCACCTGCGGCCACTGCACATCATTGTCAGCCAGAGAAAATGTGTGCTGCAGAGAAACACCCAAGGTATGAAAATAAAAGTACCCCACCATGAGAAAAGCATTCTGTAATGTAAACATTTGTTACACAATCACTAACATCATACTAATATTGAACTCTTATAGCCCTGATATCAGTTGTTCTTTGTCGTAGGTAATGCTCAGGTGTCAGCAGGTGGGTGTAACCTCCTGCATAACTAAGCATCCTGGTTTTGAGGCTGTTGTTCTGAATCCCTACGTGTTGCAGGCAGTTTATGGCACCTTTCTGCAACTCTATGGGGAGATGCAGGAGACTATGCTCAACAGGTAAGACAACTGTCAAATGACTTTTTTTATGAATACTTTATAACTCATACCACCTTTTTCTCAGCTGTTACAGACATCTGGCGTACCGGAATGTGGTCAGGTGGTGTTGGGGTTACCTGGGACAGCACGTTCGTGTTGTGATCCCGTCATGCGCTGTCTCCAGAATAAGGCAGGAGTTCCCAGAAGACGGTGCATACAAAGGATTCCTCCCTCCTCTGAACTAATTTTTTTTTTGGATTAAATAAATGTCATAATATAAATTTCCTGTATTGATTCCTGTCCATAAAAAGCTGCATAAATCACTAAACGGTAAATGCACTTCTTTACACTTTGACATTATTTATATATACACATATAGCCACACACTTTTCAAATGAGCTCTTACAACAGTAAGGTTCTAATTCGGGGTTAATTAATGCTGCTGTAACAAGTGAGTTTACACCCTGTGTGATTAATGAAGCCTATTCTAGAGCAGGTTCAATAAGGTAAAAATGAATGATAATTTAATAAATGTGATATGTATTTATACACATCAAAATATCAATATAATTGTATTTAAAATGACACAATTGCACTGCAAAGATAACATTTATTATAGCTACTACTAAGACAATGTTAGATTACAATCTGATCATAACTTTCATGATTTTTGACTAAACTAAACCACAAGCAGAGATTCTGGAGCCATGTGAGGAGAGGTTGGGCCAACAGTGATGTTTCTTTGGTTCCTTAGACTGGAGGTAGCTTTCATTGTGATGACAAACGTGGAGATGGATCCCAGGAGCACAGGTTTTTCTGTTACAAGATCAGGAGGCTCTGAGGAAAAATGGAATATTAGTATGACTTACAAAAGCAAGACTGGTGAGTTTTGTCATGTTACATACGGCCAAGATTTTCAAGTTGTATGGGAGCCACAGAGCAGAAAGGTTGTAGAGATCAATAGACATCTGGGAGGTGGACAGCATGAGTCACGAGTGGATGAGCATAAAGATCCATAATGACGACCGGTGTCGTACAGTGGTGAGCTGCCTGGCTGAAGAGGAGAGAAGGAAAAACCACACAGAGTAGAATACTAACTAATAATTACAATTTCTTGTTGTGTAGCTCACCTTACGTGCACTTTAAAACCTGGACCTGTGCCTGCTCACAGCATCCCGTTTATCTGGTCTTTGGAACTGGGCACTGAGCGGTTCTGGAACCGGAATTTTGTCCGAGTACTCCTGATATGGGAGAGGATCCACCACCACAGAGTCGAACAGCAGATCCATAAGCTTGTGCACATATACTGGAAAAGGGTTTTCAGTATTACAATAGCTCTCCATGACCATCATTTTGGTTTTATCATACAATATCTGACATACATGAGGTTAGATTGGTCTTCAGGGCTCTCACTGTGTAGTCTCCACGTTTGTACTTTGGGTACACTCCAGCATATCTCAGCTCACCAGTTGCTGTTGCTGCATGTGAGCGTGCTGCATTTTCATTGTAGTGCATTGCAGCAATTTGTAATCTGAAATAATTAAATAAACAACCTATATAGATTTTATGCATGATTCTACATTTCATGAGAAATTTTAAACAATTAGAGGCATTCATTTGACCATTTGTTGTATTCATTACCTAGACAGCATTCCTTTGAAGGAGAAGACCTGACTTTTTGGAGTAAATCTGATGATGAGACTGTGGAAAGCCTCCAAGGTGGATGTGTGATACACAGGGCTTATCTTCTCTACGTCCTTCACAAACCGTGGAGCTAATAGAATGGCAGTGAGCTTCTGACATGATGCTGTGCCTACGTAGAAAATGTTAATTACATAAATTACAATTTGATCAACTTTAGAATGTTGCTATTATTTCATTGAGAAAAAGTTACCCATAGCTGACATTTTTAGATGACAAATGTATGAAAGAGTGACTAATAGTGCTGTAGACAGGTGTGGTCATTACTTACGGCATTTTAGTACATATTATGTCAATTAAAGCTGTTCTGCCTAAAACCATGAGTTGTGTGGTGCCCTCTTGTGTTTAAATTTCTGCACAGCATTTTATTCTTAGTAATTAATTTCTGTTGGCCAAATGGTGGTGTGTGACCTTAGCAGCTACATGTGACGTCTGTAGGGCTGGGGGTAAACGATTATTTTTAAAACGATTATTCTGACGATTATTTTATCGAATAGTCGACTATTCTAATGACTATTTAGAAAATTAATCTAATGATTATTTTTCTATTGCACAATTAACAAAAACCAGAAAATCTCAAATAAATTCCTCAAAAAAAAATTGATAAATTCTTACTGTAAGAGAATAAACACTACAGGCCTTCCATTTTGTATAACACTGCGTTTATTGTGTTGCGGTTGGTTATGTTCTGGTGACGTGTAGAACTTGGGAGTGCAGGCTGCTGCCTGAGAGGTGGTAGAAGATGGAGTGTCTCCATGCTGCTTTGTTTTGGTCACTTATGTGCGTGAGGCGAGTGGTCTTACGGGTTAAACCAAACTCAGGTGATATTTTACACTAAACCGAAAACCCACAACACTCTAAATGTAATAAAAGGGAGATCTACACCACAAAAAAGATGAACTCTAAACCAAAACGTAACAGCTTATCCCAACGCAAGAAGCTGTTAGCGAAGATGCTAACAGTAGCTTTACCAACGTTAAGTTCAAGTTACCAAGTTTAAATAAACCAAAAACACCCAGCAGCAAACAGACCAGCACGGAGGAGAGACTGCTACCACCAAAACAGCTCTCCTCATGTCTGAAAGAAGCTCCTTAATGAAGGGAGAAGCGCTCCCGGTGATTTTCTACATCTGCGATAGACACGAAGCAGCGCATCTGACCCCGGAAGTTGTTGTCCGTTGCCGGGAGACGAAGGGGCAAAACAGGAAAATAATCTAGTAGTGGACGGACGTTGTTCCGGGTCTTCGGTATTTGGCGGAGATGTTAGTGAAGGCGGAGAAGAGGGCGAACTAGAGGAAGAACAGGCAGATTCCTCCTCTATTTACAAACTCCTGGGGATGCAACAAGTGGGCGCGGTGCGTCGACTTCCGGATCTGACGTCGACAAATTTTTAGAATCGAGCCGTCGACTTCGTCGAGGCTTCGCTACAGCCCTAGACGTCTGTAACTCTCATGCTCCAAAAATATTTCTCCATGTTGAAGGAGGTGAAGACAAATATTCTGTTGTGGGGTGACGTGTTTTAAATGTAAATAAACCAAACAGTAAAGGCTCAGCTGTAATGAGTACATGCTACACTTACTTGGTATGAGCCACTGTCTTGCCTGTTCTCCATCCAGAGGTGCATGCAGACAGCTAGGGAACAGGGCGTTGTCATGGCTGTGCACATTTTGGATGTGGTTGGCAACTGAAGTCCACTTAGCTACTGCCTCCTCTCCTGAGGAGGAACTGGATGCTGACCAGTAGAGGTGGTTCACAACACTTTGCTTCCACAGTCTCACATCCTGAGTTGTCTTTCTCTTCCCCAGCTCTTCGATTTTCTTACCAATTCCTGGAGAGCCAAATAGACCCACATTTAAAATAGGAAAAAAAAAATCCTGTAATATTCACTATATACATCCCCAAAGATGACCTTTTCCCATGTGCCAGGGGTCAAAGTAGTGACTGATTTCCTTTTTTTCCTCCCGCAAATATTTCTGCACTCCTGTGTGGCGGTCAGTCACAACTTGCTGCACATCGACCCCCCTCTCCAAAAGTGTGCTCAGACTTCGCACAAATCCTTCCTTCTCCATTCGCACACTATTTCCAACTTCATTGCTCTGAAAATAAACATAATTCTCCATTAATCTATGAATAATTAACCATGAAATGCATTGGAATCATCAGGTAATGTTGTACCTGTACGAGTTGGATATCAATAACTTTGTTTCTTTTGAGATCCATCATGGTGTAGCTGCCATATTTGGCTGAGTGTCCTTCAAGAAATGTAAGTTATTACTTAATTTACATTTGATAGCAAAGGAATAAAATAAATAAATTTAAACGTATTCACCAGGTGAATCAGCTCGCATGTCACCACATAGAGTCACAGGTCCAGATTCAGTAGCCTCCTGGATGATATCAGCTTGCTCTAGCTGCCACTGCCCGCTCACTGTTGGAATTAACAGCTTTGCCTGATGTCGATAGAATGTCTGCTTGGACAGTCCCTGCACATTGAAGGCACCCAGGAACTAAAATATGAAAAGTTACATCATGAAATGAAAGATGCACAGACCTTATCCAAACTAACCTAAACAGTTTTGGCCTATACCTTAGAAATCTGGCTAAATGATGAGCCTGTGAAAAGGACAGCAGCACAGAGCTGGAGGTTTCCTGTTGGGATGCTGTTCACCATAGGCTGACTGGACCACTCATTGTAGTGCTCACAGCATGAACACCGTTGTGTCACACGGAGCAGTGTGCCGATTGTCGTCGTGTTCACAACACAACGCCCGGTACAAACGGGACACCTTCTGAACAGCCCCAGCAACTGTTTCTCATAAACAATGTACTTCTTGTCCTTTTGTGGATGGACCTCAGTGAAAGAGCTGTATAGAACACATACATTTATATATATGGTCATATCTAAAAAATTCTAAAATGTTATAATTTTTTTTTTACCTTGAACAGTTCACTGAGCTTGCACTGTCATTGAGGTGGAAGCTGGGATCTACAGCAGACACCTCACATCGTGGTCTTTTCAGGGGTGTGGACACAGCTCTGGGACTTTGTGGAAGATGAATTTCCATCACGGTCCCTGTGGGTCACAAGACACACTGCGGCTGGGAGCTCTAAACTGTGTGGCTATGTAAAATACAAAGAAGCAGTACATTTATAAATGTTTAAAAGAGCATAAAATCACGTGTAACAATAATCTGTAAAACAAATTAAAACTAGAAGGTAATAATAAAATGTTTACATAGAAGATTATTAAAAATAATTCACCTTTGCTACGTCGATAAGGCTTTACATGAGCCTGGACAAGTGCATTTTTGAAGATTACTAAATCAGTTTGACAGCCAATGTCTTGGGTAGATTTAGCCTGAAAAAAAAATTGAAGCACATTGTTGTTGTTGTTTATAAAGTCAGATAATATACAAAAGAAACTGTCCGAAATATATATATATATATATATAGGCGCTTTATGACATTCCTAGTGTGTGATCGTTATTATAACGTAAAAGTCAGTCACATATGATGTGAAGAACCTGAAATGCGACCTCCTGAACAGAATTCCTTACAGAACCGGGTCAGGCTTTGGTGTAAAGCTGGATTTCACGCTCTAATGCTGTCTGTCAACTAGTGCTGCGTTAGAGCCACTGTTGCAGAATTACCGACTGACACAAAAACAACCCGAATTTTCTCCAAGCCTGACAGAAGTAGTCATGTGGACCTTTTTGTCGGCCAGGGCTTCGAGAAATGTTCCGATTCGCCGCTGATTCTAACCTTACATCCCGTTCCACATTTTGTGAACTTGACAAATCAGCCTGAAGGCAGTGCAGACTGATATTAGCTAAATGGAGTGAACCACGTCTCTCAAACTTTGCACTTAGGTAGGGAATTTTCTTTAGAAGATGTTAAAACGTTTATTTAGCTTACTCACCTCAGACTGGAGCCTGCCATGGTGGGGGAGCAGAGTCGGTGGGCTGCATCTAATTCGTGGAAGAGCCACGGTGGGCATGGCCTCACTCTTCAAACGGAGACGTGCAGAATAACCCAGTTCAAACTCCATCATGTTGGCGAAGGAATCGCGGGTAAAATGCTGGTTGCAGACTACAGCACCAGGCGGGAGCTGACTGGTATCCTGTACACCGATTGCGCACAACCACTGGCGCCTAATTTCTAAGTCCAGTGGAAAGGAGTGCAACCCCACAGAGCTACCACAACCAACTACACAACACCTTCTAACCATACTAACACTATATGGAACACTAAACCCGAATTATTTTCCTAATAAAACTAACAGCTAAACACTAACTAAACTACAATATCTAACAGCCAAGCTGACACTAAATAAGTACTAACACTATATAGAGCACTAAACCCGAACTACTTTCCTAGTAACACTAAAAGCCAAACACTAACTAAACTACAATATCTAACAGCCAAGCTAACACTAAATAAGTATTTATAACACTAAAAGCTATGCTAAAGACTATAATATGCTAATGATATATGCTAATGCTGAACTACCGCTAACCGTCCGACACTCACTTGCAAATCCAACTCCCAACTCGCCACAAGGCGTGGCCGAGACTCTCGTTGCTTTATAACTTTGACACAGAGCTGCTACGTAGTACTCTACTGGTTTACGTAGTATCTTACTCTTTAGCCATTGGCTAAAATTTATTCAAAATGTGTCAAATTCTGTGTTTTAAGCTGAAGGTGGCGCATTACTGTGGTTTTTAGGCTGAATATTTAATTTTTAAAGAAAATGCACCATAATGCTAAAATAATGAATACACACATTTAAAACACTATTAGACACTCATTTATACAGTTCATCAGCAAAAACAAGTTAATTTAGACGTTACTTGCTCTTTAAACATGTTGTCTCCAGGGCGTACCACCCCCAGACCAACGGGCAGGTTAGCATTTGGATATCTAACCTTGAGTAACTCATGTGAAATCAGTCATGCTTATTTATCTATTCTGCAATACAACTCAAAGGATGAGAGGACCAACCAGAACATTAAGCGTGCTCTCAGAAAGTACGTGAACCAGAACCACGATGACTGGGACGTTCATCTTGCTGCTGTGGTGTACGGCATCAACACTGCAAAGCAGGTATTCCTATTTTGACATTTTGTATGACTTTTACGCTGCTTCACAGTGTAGCATCGTCTTAAGAATGTGTTTTTAAACTTAAGTTTATAAAAAAAGAAGTTATTGGCAAGTGCAAGAGAAAATGAATTAATGGAGAGATTTTGTGTGATCAGCACTCCACCCGCCACGGTCCCTATTTCCTGCTCTTCCACCGACATCCACGTCTTCCTGCTGTGATGAACACCTGTCCCATGGACGATGACTTTGAGGTTGCAGACCCAGAAGAGGACATCGACACAAGAGTTGAGGAGATGACGGTTCTGAATGAAACGGTCTGTACATTTGAAGAGGGCTGACTGACAGGGAAAGGAGATTTGTTGAGGGAAAAAAGGGGAAATGTGTTTAATACAGTTCTCATGTTTTATTGTGTATTCAACATTTTTTCAGCTTTAGTAGCTAACTTTTCTGTATTTCTATATTTCCAGAATGAGCATTGCCATGGCGACCTGGTGAATAATAAATATTTATATTTCTCTCTCTGCTTTTCATGTAATTTTTTTGTAGGTTCTTCGCAATATTGAGAGGGCACAGGTCACCCAGAGGAAGAGCTTTGGAACACGGGAAAGGAAGCTAGTAAGGCAGTGTGTTGTTCAAGCAGGCGATGACGTGCTTTTGTCAGGAGATCCAAAAAGGAGACGCACAGGAGATGCATTCTCCAGCCATCACCAAGGACCGTACACTGTGGCCAGCATCACACCAAAGGGGGTGGCCACTATTGTGAAGGGAGCAACTTGCCAGAAGGTAAACGTGTCCAGGCTGAGGAACTACCACAGATCAAAAAGTAAGCATATGAGAAGTAATAAGAAATCACAGTTCAATATTGATTTAATGTTGAAAATGGATTTAAGTTTGTATGTCATGCCACATATTTGTATATTATCAGATCCACCAACTGATGGGAAGTTTCTCCTGGACCACTTATATGGGACTCCTGAATGGCAGATTGATCATCAGTATGCCAGTCCAGGAGCAAAGTGGCAGAAAGACTTGGACCCTCTTCAGTCCAGTCTGGTACGGCACATTTCTATGCAGTCACGTTAAACCTCAATAAGTCAAAGTCGATGATAGTTTTAGAATTGCTGAAGCATGAGAAACAATGCCAGCCTTATTTTGTAGTTGCCCTTTTAATCTTTATTATTTTCTATATTGTATTGAAGCAAAATCACATGAAATACTCTTCATTTAGGTGGAATATGTCTTGGACCAAAACCGACCTCCAGGAGAACTCCTAGTGAAGGAAGACAAAATCTGCCTAACTCGGGAAGACTTCTGGAGCCTGGGTTTGGAACAGTCCATGGTAAGTACATCTTGTTAGTCTAATGCACTGCAGAGAAAAGATAATGAAATGCAAGATTTTGAGAATAGTAAATGAAACTGATTCTATGGCTTTTTGCTATTTCTTTCAGATTGGGAACGCTTGTCTGAAGATTGTGGGGGAAGCTGCACAAAGACATGTAATCTGTCGTACTGGTACACCTTTTCTTTGGTTATAGCCATCAATGGTTGTTGTGTATTGATTTAGCTGTTTTGTGTGTTTCCTTTAGGGAAAAGATGTTCACATTGCTGACCTCTATGTCGTGGCCACCTGGAGGGATCCACAAGTCAACCTGCTGCGTTGCTTGCCGGTATGTTTTTGTTGGGTTTTACTCCTGCTTGTTTATGTTTACTAATTTGTACCACAACATGTAGGAAAACTTTAGGTCCAAGGACACCCTGCTTTTTCCTGCTTGGAGTCGGCAGGCAGGTGAAGCTGACCATTATCTGCTCTGTGTGAGTGCCCTTGATCTTTCTTGCTCTGTGTTTTTTCATCTGATAGAAGATAACAGAGGTTGACATGTCGTGTTTTCATGGATGATGCTAACATGTCTATTTCAGGCTATATTGGTAGCTGAGAGACAGATACTGTTTCTGGACTCACTTGGCCCTGATGGTTTTGGAGATGATCTCTACCGAACCACATTTAGGTTGACACTAAAATGAAAATTTGTTCTGGCCTTGTTCAATGGCCTCTTGTGTTCTTTGGAAAGATCGTCTAAAAGAGCCTCGTTCTTAGGCTTAAAGGTTTGGGAGGCAGCCTCGTTCTAAAGCTTGGTTTATGCTTGACGCATTCACTTTCCGCGCGGTGATGCGGCTCGCGGCTGGAACGCACTTCACAACTCGCAGCGTTTATGGTTTGTGCGGCTCGTCTCTGCGGTGAGCCAATATTCTCCCAAACTGAACGGGGCAGCATGGAGCTCTACAGCATGCATCCAACACTACACCATAGTAGAAGTAGAAATCACTGTTTACAACATGGCATTCCAGCATTTTTAACAGCGTTCTCGTCTTTTCCGACAGTGCGAGCTATTTCTCTCCAAGAATTATTAACAACATGTTGATCACGGTGATCTCTGAGAGCTGAATCATACAAATGTCTGTATTTACGAACCTCTGCCGTGCCGGTCCGCCATGTTTTTCCGCGTCCGACCGTCCGCGTGGTTAGAAATTTTCCGAGTTGCTCGTTGCGGAAATCTTGGGCCGTGCGGAGACGCGGTGGAGGGGCGTGGTTGTTAAAATGACGCAAAATGACGCAACTTTTCCGCGCGGAGCCGTGCGGACCTCGCGGACGCGTCAAGCATAAACCAACCTTAAGGCTACTTCATGATAGGGATGCACCAATACTGATATCCAGGCCAATACTGTTCTAATTAACTCGTATCTGTATAGTTTAGTTAACTGATACTATGAACCGATACTTTAAATGTGGAAACTGCAAAACTTTCACAATGTTTATTTTTCACTTGAGCTTTGAATTTTGTGGTCATTTTAATTCATATGTTTTTTTTTTATCTAATTCACCATTAGGGCTGCAACAAACGATTATTTGGATAATCGATTAATCGGATGGGGTCTCGACACGATTAATCGATTAATCGGATTACATGGGGAAATTTTTAAAAACTGCTAGGGAAACGTTATTTCTCTCCTTCCTTCACTTTATTTAACACAACATTATTAGAAAACAGTTCAATAGCAGAAAAACAACATGCCATCACCTAAATTGTCTTATAAGGTGTATAGACAGAGACCCTAAGCTACATCTATCTGTGACCTAAAATGCTTGGTCCATTTAAACAGCTTAAGGGCAATTCTCATCTGTTTTGTTTGATCTCATCTGTAGACATTTATTATAACTGGGGATGTCAAACAACTAATTTTTAAATGTAATTAAACATAGGCTGTGAATTAATCAAAATTGATCACTATTTCCAAAAATGACTGAAAAAATAAGTTGTCCCACACTCCATGGAAACTTTCAGAGAATCCACAAATAGTGGCTTTCAAATGGTTTTGTTACTTTCTGCAAGTTTAGAAAAGCAGCAGATGAGACAGCATGTCTGATAATTTAGTTTTTCATCTGATAATATTAGAGAATGTCAGTAATGCCTGAGGGGCTTTTATAAACACTGTATAACTAACACTACTGGAGAGGGTATGAATTACACAGAGGCTTCTGGGGAGCCCAGTTGGGGGGGGGGGGGGGGGGGGGGCGTCATTTTGCCTTGGCCCCCAAAATGTCTTGAAACGACCCTGGGTGTGTGACTGAGTGTTGAAGGTGACCTGAATAGTATCAAATTTATAAATATTACATGTGTGTAACTTATTGTTTTATAGGTAAAAACGTGTAGTGGAGATAAATCTACCTACATTTTACTTTTCAACACTTTGTTTTGTTTTGTTGTTTTTATTGAACTATTTTCCTGTCCTGTCTGTCTCATCTTCCTGCATCTCCTCTTAATTCTCCAGAAAAACTGCTGCCTGGATTCTTACTTGTTCACCTCATCAGTTACTTTTGAGCAGATCAAAGGGATCTCCTGACCACAAAGCGCAGAGCGCGTTTTCGATGCTGCTTGAGGTGAAATCACCGCAGCACAGGTGATGAGCTCCGCAGTAGCAGAGCGCTGCAGGCACAAATAAGACAGAAAATAGAGAACATGTGCAGACATGAACGATCGTGTGCTAATTATAGTTTTTTGGTTGCGCCACTTTGAGAATGGACCGTGTGCTGGAAGCAGCTGCCTGGATCGCTGCGCAGCAATGCGCTGTGCCGCTCTCTGCTCAAAAGAGTCCAAAAATGATATAATATAGAAAACTTTTTTCCGGCTCCCTGGATGTGTAGGATATACAGCTCCCCCATAATTCGATCCTTGCTCCTGGATGAAAAGCCGGACATTTTCATCAATACAAGAACCCGCAGTCCGGACGCGCCGGACAGAGAGTGAAAAGTGGACACGGCCGGGGAAAACGGAACGTACGGTCACCATAGTCCTCATAAAGCGGGAAATTATAGATACAGTATTGTGCTCGTGCCCTGGGCCCTTTAGAGTTCGTGGGCCCTGGGCAATTGCCCAGTTAATCCGGCCTTGGGCGGAACCGGTTCGCAGCAGCGCGAGTCCCCCCGCTCATCTAATAAGCGTCGCGCTCACAACTTTAGACTCTTTTTTTACGAGTTTAGGGCATGTCTAGCCTGTGTAATAATCCGGGACTTGGATGAATCACTTTTGAAAAGTTTTTAATTTACCCGGACACAGAGTTCTCTCCTTCCTCGCTGATGATCCCGACATGCTTGCGTTTAAGACGCTGCATCATCCCGTGCCATGCCAAGTCTGACCTAAACGTTGCAGGTAACGCATGTCTTCGCCTGATTTAACTGAAAATGCTCCCAAACTTAAAAAGCTTTTACTTTTTTGACTCTCGCTGCTTCTGTCATGTTCCTCTTCCAAACAACTGCCGGCTCTCTCTCGCGCTGATCTGTCTGCGCGCAACGGTGGGCGGGAAGGGGGGACGCTTTTGGAAGAGTTGTGCGACACAACGAATCGATGACGCAATTCGTTGCCAACGCTTTTAGTAATCGATTTTCATCGAATTCATCGATTCGTTGTTGCAGCCCTATTAACCATTATTTGTAAAAAGCACTGAAGAAAATAAAACTGCCGTCCGATTCATTCCATTCCATTGTGTGGTAGAATTATTAGCATTGGTACTTGGGATCAGCAAGTACTCGGATCCAATTATCTGTATCGTATCGGTTTGAAAAAGTATTGTTGCATCCCCACAACATGAATTTATTTTTGTTTTATGGCAAACATTTGATTGGTGTGTTATGTGTGTTCTCTACAATGCCAGGAGAGTAGCAGCCTTCATTGACTCTGGATTCTGGATGGAGAAAACAGGAAGAGACCTTGAGGAATGTTTTCAGTGCAAAAGTTTGAAAGCTCATCAGGTGCATCATAATGCAATTAAAAACTAGCAGGTGCATGTCAGCTCTCTTCATTTAATGAAACATTTTTCTTTTTACAGTTCTTTCTCCAGCAGTTCATGGGAAATTGCTGCGGCACCTTTATGCTAATGGTGAGAATTTACTTGCCATTACTTGAATATAACATTTTAACATGTTAAAGACTGATTTTACTTTGCAGCATGCTCTCTGCATCTGCACCTCATCTCCACCATCTTTCACAGAGGTAAGCTTTTTCAGAAGGTACCACCAAAGTATCTGTGCCAGTCTCCAGTCTTCATAAACCTTACATTATATTTGTCTTCAGGAGGAAATGCCAGCAGTTCGCCTGTGGTGGTGTATTCAGCTGATGGAGAGATTCGGCATTGAGGCGTATGGCAGGCACTTTAGACAAACTGGCACCATCATATTTGCAGCTTTGGTTCAGGCAAGACATCAGGTCAAACAAAAGTTTGTGAAAGTGGCTTACTGTAAACCCTGTGACTGAACACACTGAAGAAAGCAGCAGTACACAACTAGAGTCCATTCAGACTGGCGTTGTTTTCTAAAGGCATGGACAAAGATTTGCCTTCTGGACAGAAGAAGCATCCCTTCTCCTCCAGGGAACTCTCCAGCCTGTCTTCAGGGTACCAAAGGCAACCTCCTCCAAGTCTAATCAGACCGGTGAGAGAGGACAACAATCAGATAACTATTTGTAGGACAGAACCACACAATGTTGAGACTATTCATCACAATGCAGGTTTACATATATGGTGGTAGTCTTCATTTCAGTCTAACGTGATAATCATGTTTTCTGTTAAAGGCTGAGGCCGACAGGTGTCTTATACTGGAGGTAATCAATTTATTTTCCTGTTTCTTTAATTTGTTGATATAACTGAATTAGTAGTTATAGTCACAGGCAGCTCCTTCAGAGACATTATTCAGTAGTAGAATGAAGTAATAGTTATGAAACACTACTCAACGTAATGTGTTTTCAGTCCTCATATTTCTGAAACTTTATGGACAAATTTTGTATTTTCACTATTGTCACCTGACATAAATTGTACAGTTACCAGAACGTGTCCTCATGGACATATTGGAAGAGGTTGTTCTTCACGAAGGGGATACAGCGATCTTCAAACTGGCTCTGGTGTGCTCCATGTTCAGAGACCTTGTGTCTACTGAATGTTTCAGAAGACGAGCACACTTCAAGTGGCTTCACAGTGAGGACTTCAGTAAATAATGAAATTATATATACAGTTATTGTTGCTGTTGTCACGTTTTTCACTACAGCATGTAAATGTAATCTTGTTTTTATACTTCTGCTTTCCACAGGTGTTTGCACATGGAGCAGGTTCTCAGAAAAGTACAGAGAACAGTACTTTAACATGTACTCTATTGAGATCTGCCTTCAATGTGGAGACCAATACAAACACTGCCCCGGAGGTATGCAACACTCAATAATCTTATATTGTTGTCATTACATATAATAAAAATCTCAATGATGCATGACATAATGAAAACCATACCACTTGGAGCATATTCTTCTCTGGTTGATTTATTTGTTTATTTTTTTTACAGGATAGGTTGGCAGAGGAAAAAGAGGAGAACTAAGGGCATTTTACCTGGAGGAGATGCTCCCAGGCTACTGCAGCCACTTTTGCAGCCAAATGAACAATTAATGTGTCCGCTCTGTCGCCGCCCCCGTCTCCACACACAACCACATGCACACACACACACACGTCTTTCTATCATAGTGAGGACCCTCCATTGACTTCCATTCATTTTTGTGATTTCACCATGCCTAACCCATACCCCAACTCTAACCATAACCAACGCTGATCTTTTCCTAACCCTAACCTTAACTAAAACTTAATTCACACTATGCCTCTAAGTGGTATAGTAAGCTTCTGGTATGCTTCTAAAAAAAGTGACGACCAAAAAATGTCCTTACTTTGTAGGGAAAATGGTCCTCCGTATGTAGTATGTTCAAGAACACACACACACACACCACCCTGGTTGTAGTGACCAGGTTCCCCATCAGTGATTCTCCCACATCTTGGTTTGTGTTTTGATGCCTGTTTTTCTTTGTGAGAGTTTTTGATCATTCTTCTTGGAGAATCAATTTCCCTCTGGGATTAATAAAGTATTTTTGAATTTGAATTGAATTGAGTACTATAGCAAAAACTGTAATGCTCTGATTGAGAAAGTGAATCTGTTGGGCTTGTACCTGGTACTCGGAGTACCACACTGCCAGAAAGGACACGCTGAAAATAAAAAGCTTTTTATTTCCATCAGTATGTGTCTCCTTATTCAAATAATTGTAACCATCCTCTCAATCCTTTTTCTGTTGTTCATGCTCTTGTAATCTGTTTTGTGTTCCGCATTATTAGTAAACCGGTGGAAATTATAAAGTGGTCCTGTGTTATTTTATATGGATACAAACATGAGTGTAGTTAAATCTGTATTTAACAAATGTTTAACCTATGAATACCATGAGAAACTATTTTACAACATTAATTTTGCAACATTGTGAAAATGATCACTATGGTATTACAAAGAATTAAGTTATTTCAAGACAAAGTGGCAAACTAAGAAATCTAACACAAAAGTAGAAAGTAAACAAATTTTAGGTGATGAGCCAAATTGGCTTTTGTGCAAGAATATATTACATTTCATATTGGAAAACATTCATAGGACATGTAGTGCAAATTAAGAATATCTGCTGTATCACAATGACACATTTTCAGCTTTTAAATGAAAATCTAACCTATTGTGTGGAGAAAAAACAAACATGTAATAGGTTACCTGAAGACTAATCAGCCAGTGTTTACTGACAATTTACAGTGGACATCAACAGAACATCAAGATAATTCCAATCAATCGTCTCCACATTTACAAGCATAAACACGCTAAATCAAATTTAACACGCATATAAAAACACGACTTGTAACAACGCAAATTCAGTTTACAATCGGGCTAATTCGCTCATTCAGCAAGTGGCAGTATCCTTGTACACTGTGGAGTAAACTGCCATTTAACGGATCACAAGAAGAATAGAACATCTGCACATGCGCGGTACGGATCAGGTAGACCCGATCTGTACGGTACGACGTTTTCTTTTTTTTTCATTTTTATCTACATTGTATTGAAATGTTTCAATATTGCAAACATTTTAATAGATACTTATTATTTTTAACATCTTAACAGATACTCTCTGACCCCTAACTATCGTAAAAGGCTTCGAGCGGAAGTAGACGTCTTTCGCGCATGCGTGGTACCGATCGGGTTTCCGGTACCACGCATGCGTACTGACAGGTACAGTCCAGACCGACAAAGCCTTTATGACGTCATCGTCTACTCAACAGGTCAGAAGGCAACAGTCTATCACC
Source organism: Nothobranchius furzeri (assembly GCF_043380555.1). Classification (NCBI taxonomy): domain Eukaryota; kingdom Metazoa; phylum Chordata; class Actinopteri; order Cyprinodontiformes; family Nothobranchiidae; genus Nothobranchius; species Nothobranchius furzeri. The sequence continues at coordinate 62,289,593 of NC_091746.1, forward strand.
GCGACAGGAACTAGCCACTAGCAGAGATGGCCGCTGAAGCTATCAACCTGAATTATATGGATTTACAAGAGAGTTGCAAGGATCCACTGGACGAATTAAGGTCTGTAGAAACTGAAAAACAGATTATCTTCAATGATAAGCAGGATTTTTTAAAAGTTCTGAAAAAAATTAACGACTACAAGGATGAGCTTAAAATCATTTTCCAGAGAGAGAAAGATGATTTGGAAGACGAAAATCAACGTCTAGAAGAAAAGAAACGGAGGCTTGAGCAGGAAAGCAAAGATTTGGACACAGCTAAGACAGAAATTCAAAAAGAATGGAAGCAGATTGAAGAAGTTAAAACATCAAATCAGGAATTTCTAGAAGATTTGATTACGAAAAAATCTCAAACGGAAAAGCTTTGGAAATCGCTGCAAGACAGCAAAGCAAGCGCGATTGAAGAAATAAACCAGATGAAAAGAGATCTGGAGAAAGAGAAATTCGATTTTGATGAATCAAAGAAATTATCAGAAAACAAACTTGAAGAACTGAGACAAGCTTTGCTGGCTGAGAGAGACGAGTTTGAACAGCAGAAGTCTAGCTCAGAGCTGGAGAATGAAAATGCTCGACAGATTCTGCAAGAAGAGAAAGAAAATCTACAACTTATTTGGCAAAATCTGGAGGAAGAGAAGGTGGATTTTAAAAATGAGCTTCAAATAGTAAAGCTAAAGTTAACTGAAAGTCAAAATCATTTACAGAAAGGCATTCAAGATGTAATTCTCCAGACAAAAGCCCTGCAGGAAGATCAGTTGAACTTTGAAAAAGCAACGGCTGAAACAGAAAAGGAGCATGAAGAAATATACAGCTTTCTCCAGGAAGGCTGCACATGGTTAGACTTGGAGAAACAAAGCCTGGAGCGGCAGAAACTCGAATTTGTGGAAGTTCAGAACAAATTGGATCAGAATAATAAGGAACTCCTGCAAAAAGAGAGAGAACGGATGAATCAGGAGCTGCGAGAGGAAAAGATTCACTTTCTTGAACTGATAAAAGCAGAAAGACTTTGTCTAAAAAACGGTCAGAACAATTTGCAGGAGGGATTAGAAGATCTGATTCTCGACAGGAAAAATTTTCAGAAGGAAATGATTCACTTTGAAACACAGAAGACAGAATCTGAAAAGGAGATTGCAGAAATATACAGTCGTCTCCAAGAGGGGTTCGACATTTTACATGTCGAGAAGGAAAGTCTGATGCAACAGATGGCAGAATTTGAGGAAAAAGAGAAAGAATCAAATCAGCTTTGTCTGGAAGTTTATCAGACTCTCCAGGATGAAAGGGAACATTTAGAGCTGATGAAACAGAGTCTGCAGGATGAAAAGATTCACTTTGTTGAACTGATGAAAACAGAAAGTCTTAGTTTACATGAGAAACAAACTGATCTGGAGAAGGGATTAGAAGATCTGATTCTTGATAGGAAGAGTCTGAGTGAAGATATGATTCACTTTCAGCAGAAAAAGGAAGATTCACCTCATGAAATGAATTCAGTCCTTCAGACTCTGAAAGACGAGAGAGAAAGCTTAGAGCTGATGAGGCAGGCTCTGGAACAGGAAACAGAGTTTGAAGAAGCAAATCAAAAAGAAACCTCCAACATAAATGATACAGAAACAGCTGCGGAGGACGAGGTAGAAAGTCCTTCTGCTCAGACTGAATTTCTGCAGGAACGAATGATGAGTTTTGAACTTCCCCAGACTAAATCTGAAGAGGAGATAAGTGAAATGTACAATTATCTCCAAAATGGGCTTATATATGTAGACGCTGGACTAGAAAGTCTGGAAAATCAGAGGAATACATTTGAGGAGAGGGAGAAAGAGTCTCATCAGACTTTACGAGACATCCAGCGGGGTCTCCAGGAGGAGAGAGATAGTTTAGAAATGAAGAAACACAGCCTGGAGGAAGAAAAATTGGAGTTTGAAAATATGATTGCAACAGAAAAACTTAGTTTACATGAGAGACAAAAAGATCTGGAGAAGGGAGTAGAAGATCTGATTCTTGATAGGAAAATGTTTCAGAAGGAAATGATTCACTTTGAAACACAGAAGACAGAATCTGAACAGGAGAATGCAGAAATATACAGTCGTCTCCAAGAGGGGTTCGACATTTTACACGTCGAGAAGGAAAGTCTGATGCAACAGATGGCAGAATTTAAGGAAAAAGAGAAAGAATCAAATCAGCTTTATCTGGAAGTTTATCAGACTCTCCAGGATGAAAGGGAACATTTAGAGCTGATGAAACAGAGTCTGCAAGATGAAAAGATTCACTTTGTTGAACTGATGAAAACAGAAAGTCTTAGTTTACATGAGAAACAAACTGGTCTGGAGAAGGGATTAGAAGATCTGATTCTTGATAGGAAAAGTCTGAGTGAAGATATGATTCACTTTCAGCAGAAAAAGGAAGATTCACCTCATGAAATGAATTCAGTCCTTCAGACTCTGAAAGACGAGAGAGAAAGCTTAGAGCTGATGAGGCAGGCTCTGGAACAGGAAACAGAGTTTGAAGAAGCAAATCAAAAAGAAACCTCCAACATAAATGATACAGAAACAGCTGCGGAGGACGAGGTAGAAAGTCCTTCTGCTCAGACTGAATTTCTGCAGGAACGAATGATGAGTTTTGAACTTCCCCAGACTAAATCTGAAGAGGAGATAAGTGAAATGTACAATTATCTCCAAAATGGGCTTATATATGTAGACGCTGGACTAGAAAGTCTGGAAAATCAGAGGAATACATTTGAGGAGAGGGAGAAAGAGTCTCATCAGACTTTACGAGACATCCAGCGGGGTCTCCAGGAGGAGAGAGATAGTTTAGAAATGCAGAAACACAGCCTGGAGGAAGAAAAATTGGAGTTTGAAAATATGATTGCAACAGAAAAACTTAGTTTACATGAGAGACAAAAAGATCTGGAGAAGGGATTAGAAGATCTGATTCTTGATAGGAAAATGTTTCAGAAGGAAATGATTCACTTTGAAACACAGAAGACAGAATCTGAAAAGGAGAATGCAGAAATATACAGTGGTCTCCAAGAGGGGTTCGACATTTTACACGTCGAGAAGGAAAGTCTGATGCAACAGATGGCAGAATTTGAGGAAAAAGAGAAAGAATCAAATCAGCTTTATCTGGAAGTTTATCAGACTCTCCAGGATGAAAGGGAACATTTAGAGCTGATGAAACAGAGTCTGCAAGATGAAAAGATTCACTTTGTTGAACTGATGAAAACAGAAAGTCTTAGTTTACATGAGAGACAAAAAGATCTGGAGAAGGGATTAGAAGATCTGATTCTTGATAGGAAAATGTTTCAGAAGGAAATGATTCACTTTGAAACACACAAGACAGAATCTGAAAAGGAGAATGCAGAAATATACAATCGTCTCCAAGAGGCATGTGAGGAAAAAGAGGAAGAATCAAATCAGCTTGATCTGGAAATGTAGAGCTGACGAGGCAGGCTCTGGAACAGGAAATAGAGTTTGAAGAAGCAAAGAAGAGTTTCAAGAATCTGAAGGACCAACAGCATTTAATGAGAGAAATGCGAGTAACTGAACCCAAACAATGTGACAAAGATGGTTTATTTGCGAGAAGGGACAGAAAATCTTTTATGACTCTTACTTTAGATTTTCCTTATAATTTAGACTTACTTATAATTTAGATTAATAGTCCAATCGTATACTCAGGGGTTAGGGTTAGAGCTCAACTATAACCATGTGTCATCATTTGAACTTCATGCACTTTAAGGGAAGCTAGGTTTCAATCTAGGGGCGCTTCAACGCCGCCCAAACTGGGCTAGAAACATGTGCTAATAATTTAGACCTTTACTTATAATCGGGTTTCTAATTACAGGGGAGATAAGGGGAGCCCGGCTGTCTTCTTCAGGACATTTCTAGTTTATTTATTTATTTACTTATTTATGGCAACGTAATTAGCACACAACATTGTAAAAATGCCTCTTTAATTGGCCTGCCAAATAATTAATGATTTGCTTTGATGACATCATCAAAAGGGGTGGGGCAAGGGGAATTCCAACAGAAAATGTGTGCCAGGTTCCTTTTTAACAGTTCTTCAGGGATTTTCTAGTTTAACCTAAAGTTAAGGCGGCGGAGCGGGGTGGGGGCTAGGGTTAGGGTTCAGAAGCTGACATCAACGAGCTGAGAAACAAAAATCTGACTTTTGTTGCATTGTTTAGTGTTTATGTCACGTCTTTATTACCGACCCTTTCATAGGAACACCGATCTAGGATGTAGATGGATATGTAGATGGGCTGCATGGTGGCACAGTGGTTAGCACTGTTGCCTCGCAACACGAAGGTTGCAGGTTCGAAACTCAGCTGTGGCCTTTCTGCGTGGAGTTGCGTGTTCTCCCCATGCATGCGTGGGTTTTCTCCGGGTACTCCGGTTTCCCCCACAGATCACAACATGCCCTATAGGTTAAAAAAAATAAATAAATAAAATTGTAAGTCGCTTTGGGTAAAAGCGTCTGCTAAGCACATAAACATAAACATGAGCATTAAAACTAAAACCAAAATAAACAAAAAAAGAAAATTAAACATAAACAGGTTTGAAAACAAACAAAAAGATTTTAAAAAAACTAAAAAATAACTAAAATTAAAGAAAAAAAAATCCCTTCCGCAGAATCGCCACCTTATCGTGGTGGAAGGGTTTGAGGAGCTCCATGATCCTGTAAGCTGTGTTGTCAGGGCCATCAGCCCCTGTCTCCCATGGCAACATGGTCTCAGCTTAGAGCTCGGACTAAGAGCGGTTCAAACACCTCAAGGGCCACAACTGTGGGAGTGAAACGGATCTAAGGGAACCAAAGAGCATTATTTTAATGTTTCGAAATGGTAAATGTCTTGTATTTGTATAGGGCCTTCTAGGGTTCTCCAACCCCCCCCCAAGGCCATTCACCCATTCACACTGTAGTGTAAAGCCGGGCGTACACTGTGCGACTTTTTCACTCGTAGCACTCAGCTTCAGCTCAAACTGTACGACTTCCTCGCAGGGCAGATCTCACGAGTCATGTGCTCACACTGCACGACCCAGTTCTCGCATGCGACCTGACTGCTCACACTGTACGTGTGTTAGCAACACGTCGGCCCTAAAAATATGCTAAAAATAGCAGTTTTTACACAACACGTCAGACTTTTTTGTTTTGTTTTGCCTGTTGTCCTTCAGGAGTGCTGCAGGACACACAGGGATTTATGGGGGTTGGATGAGGAAAACGGAATAAAGAAAGTAAATCTGTGTTTTGTGATCAGTTTAATTTGACATGAACACGACAAAAACGCTTTCTTGACAATCTTTGTGAGTAAAAAAACGTGTAGAAACAAAAACGAACAACGTGTGTTATTAGGGAAATAGCGAGCGGCGTTCATGCAGGATTGTGCATGCGCCGTGAGCGGTTCTGATACTTTTTGGGTCGCAGCTGCTCGCAGCGCCGCTTCAACAGTGCAATACCCTCACGAGGGACGAGCGAAATTTCAAACACGTCAGAAGTCCGTGCGACCTCACGACTGCTGATCGGCAGCTGGTCACGTGGTGTTAATCGCCTCTCGTAACCCCCTGTACACTACACGACCGCTCGGCGCAAAACTCGCCCCGATGTCGTGGATTCTCGCACGACTGGAAAATCGGATCAAAAAAGTGAAAAAGTCGCACAGTGTACGCCCGGCTTAAGAAAGCCATGTAATACCAAAGGTCATTACACTGCCCAGCCATCTTCATCAGTGGGCTAAAGGTAAACTGTGCTTTCCAAACTAGAACAAATGCTCTGTTTTTGACCTCGCCATCTGGGGAACCGTCATAACAAAGTTCCTCTCCTGCTATTTATCTGTGCTGCAGGATTCCTGGAGAAGACGAGACTTTTTAACCTTAATAAAAGATTAATATTCTGTTTTATACAATGATTTTCCCACTTTACATATTAATTACAACCATAGACCAATGAATGTTTTATCTAAAGTAAGTTTAATAAGACTTGATTGCTTGACAGTAATAATGAATCAAAATAACTGTTTATTGTTAAAATGCATTGTTTCAGATCTTAAAGACACCAAACGAATCTACTCGATGAGTTTTTGAATGAATGAATGATCAATTTTTGAATGAATGATCAATTTATTCAGTCAGTCATCTTAAGATAATGTACAATAACATGTCATACAAATAGATACAAATACCATTTCTCACTGACATATGTTTTCATTTGTATATGGTGTCTATTTGGTATCTCATGACTGAATAGGTTTAGGCAGAAGCAATAGCTTATATAATTGCCTAACCTACTTACAAAACAATTTTTCAGTTTCCCGCAATGAACCAACAACCCAAATAAAAGTAAAACACAAATCCATCCATCAACATCAAATTAATACTCTTCAAAAATATTTTTACTGATAAGTTTTTTAAGAACTGAAAGAGAAGTTGCTAATTTTAATTCTATTTTAGCCTGATTCCAAAATTTTACTCCCATTACAGAGATACATCTACTTTTCATGCCCTTTTTGGCTTTTTGTAGAACAAACATACATACACCTCTTAAACCATATTTACTTTCCCTCTTTGCAAAAAACATTAGTATATTTTTTGGCAGAGCCGTTAATTTTACTCTAAACATAAATTGCATTATTTTATAATAATATAGATCTTCTAATTTCATAATCTGTGATTTTAAAAACAACGGGTCAGTATGAGCATAATAATTGCTCTTGTTTATAACTCGAATAGTTTTCTTTTGTATAGTTTTTATTTCATGTATATATGTTTTAAAGGTTGAACCCCATATTTCTATACAATATGCCATGTATGGTTGTATTAGTGAACAGTATATTAGACGTAAGGCCTTATGGTTTAGTATGTCCTTCAGCTTATATAATAGACCCAAGGATTTGGCAATTTTTCATTTTATATAATTTAAATGATGCTTCCAGGATAAGTTAGAGTCAATCACAACACCAAGAAATTTTATTTCAGACACTCTTTCAATTTCAGTATCTGAAATTGTTAATTTAAAGTCTCCATTTTTTACCTTCTTATTTCCAAAAATCATAAATTTAGTCTTTTTTATATTCAGTGATAGTTTATTTACATCAAACCAAGATTTGAGGATATTTTACTCTTTTTCGGCCTTCTTTAAAAGTTTTATATCTTCACCTGAACAAACTAAATTTGTATCATCTGCAAACATTATAAATTTGAAAAAACAATTTTAAAACACTATCATGCCTATTGTAGCCAGAGTTTGGTTGGATTAACGGCAAATGTAAGTACAAGGCTGGCAGTAGAAAAAAGAGGGCAATGTTTCTCTCATCTACTGGTAACAGTTAGCTAGCAGCAATAACGGTTAACAACCATGCACTTTATGCAAGGTGACCAAAACTCTTTTTCCGTGACATTTTTGCTTTTTATGTGCTATTAGGGGCATCTGGGAAGATTTCATAGATTGATAAAATGTCTAGGTTTTCATCGTTTTTCAGAAGACTTCATCTTACAAATACATAAATGTGACAGCACAGCCCTGTGATATACTCCCGACCTGCTCAAGTGGATGGTTCTGAAAGGAGGTTGCGGTGACACTCCACCTGAGACTCCAAACCCTGCAGTGGGAACACCACCTGCCGATGGGGGAGATAATGGTGCCGCTGAGACTCTGGCCGTGGCCCAATACCTTGCGGTGGGAACACCACCTGCCAAAAGGGGGGCTGTTGAGATCACTGACCCTCCTCCACCGGTACTGCTGGCGCTGGTGACCTCTGTCACTGATCCACCTACCACAGGGGGGGTTGCCTGCCACCCTGTACCACTACTGGCAGACCCTAGTCTCTCTGACTGCACCTGTGCGTCGAACAAGGGCCCTCCAGAGAGCTCACCTGCGCCGATCCCTCGCAAAGCCGCGCCTACACAAATGTACGATCCAAAACATTCTTTGTTTCAGTTTTCAGGACTGACAAAGTACCTTTTGTTAGTTGCGGGCAGCTAAACTCCCTCCGCAGCCTCTCCTAACGCGACCGTATGTACCTGAGTCCTCTTCGGGTACCACACTCCGAGAGCCCCCAGATCTACTGATAACATCTCATGACAATCATTTACCTTTGCGTAAGGTCAAAGGTCATTCTCATTCACTTGGAGCTGATAAGGATCTAAACAATCTTACAGACTCTCTTGCCACTCAAGGTGAAGCTGTTGGTACCCCGTGGTCCTTTGACCCCTTGTGGCACCCTGACGATGTGTCCTCTCGGTCAGACCCACCCGTTGTGTGTGTCGTGACTCGAGCTCAGGCCGCTAAGGCGTCCACCCCTCGACCATCTGATGGTTTCGTGTCTGTTAAACCAGTTTTTTCTGACAACGACCTTGTCAGCCTCCAGTCCCGGGACCCTGCTATCAGCAGGATGAGCCTGTACCTTTCTTATCCGACAGCTCATCTGCCTTCTGCTGTCGAGCTTGGCTCCGTTCCTGAGCTCCGTGCTCTCTTTCGGGTTCGTGTCACGCTGAGGATGGTTAAAGGTTTGCTAATGCACATCTCCAAGCCTCCGTCGTCACCTGTCCTTGTGGCACCACAGTCCCTAAGGGGGGCTATGTTAGTACAAGCCCATGATTCTCCTTCTTCTGGGCACAAAGGTGTCAAGGCCACGTTCAGTGCCCTTAGCCAGGTTGCTATTGGCCGGGGATGCATCAGGACATCTCAGACTACATCCAAAGCTGTTTGGTTTGCTGCCAATTTCAACCATCTAACCCCATCCACAGAGCTCCTCTTCAGAGCAGAGGGCCGTCCACTCCGTGGTCGGACCTGCAATTCAATTGGGTGGGGCCCATGACCAAGTCCAGCAGAGGTAACAAATACTTCTTGACCGTGACGTGTGCATTCACCAAATGGGTTGAGTGTTTGCCGGCACCTAACGACACGGCTCAGACAACTGCTGTCCTCTTGATGAATCACATCTTCTCCCGGTTCGGTCTCCCCGAACGTGTTAACTCGGATAGGGGAACTCACTTCACCTCTGGGGTGATGGAACACCTTTGGAGGATGTTGGGTGTCAAGGTCAATTTCCACATTGGTTATCGGCCCCAGTCTTCCGGCCAGGTCGAACGCATTAACCGAACAGTTCTTGGCATGTTGAAGAAATATCTGTCCTCTAATCACAGAGACTGGGATGTGAAGCTTCCGTTGGTCCTTATGGCCATAAGGGCCACTCCTCATGAGTCTACAGGCGTCTCCCGGTTTGAGATGATGACGGGTAGACAAATGACCCTGACGCTTCACTTGCTGTATCAGTCATTTCAACCCAGTGCAGATACAGCTTACACCAACGAGCAGTATTTGCAAGACTTGGACCATCTGCCTGCAGCGTTTTCTTTTGCACAGACAAATCTGGAGAGATCAGCTGAAGGCAGGAAGGCCTGTTATGATCAGAAGACCTCACATTCTGAACTCATTCATCGTGGGTGATAAGGCCTGGTTCTATATTTTTGCTCCAAATACTGGTCAAACAAAAACAACCTCTGGTAAACTGGCTAAGTGCCGAAGTGGTCCGGTCCATACCGGATAACTGAAAAACTCTCTCCGATTGTGTATCAGATCAAGATCACCGAATGGAACAAAGATCCCATCTATAAGTGGGTCCACAGAAATCAGATCAAATTACACAAGGGTTCCGCCTATTTGTACAAAGCTGCAACCCATGGATCTGCTGACCAAAATCAAATCGACTCAAAAGGGGGGGGTGACTTTTCCATCCACTCTCCCTCGGTTCCCTGTTTCAGGTCTCACAAGTCCTGTTGTGTGTATGTGTGTGCGTGGATAGAATTCATGTCTAAATGTAGCATACGAACTTGGATGACACTGCTGTGGTTCTGTTAGGCCATGACAGTTAAAAGTGAGTAAATCCACTAACTGTCATGTTTGATCCAAAAGCAATTTTTATTTTTCAACTTCTATTGATTTAGACAAATTTTTTTTTGTACGCTGAAGGACTAATTTGGGTCCATTTATTAATTTTTATATACTTCATTTTATTTACTAATCTCTAATTTCTACTGTGTATATTCACATGTAGGTTTGAGTACTAACATCTCTGATTTACATTAATGTGATTTATCCTCTTTATATTTGCTGTATTACTGATTCTTTAAACAGATAATCACAGATATATTTCTGCATTATTTCATTACAGCTGATTTCCTTTTGTCATTTCTATTATGATCAATTTTATTTTGATTTTTACCAGTTATGGGCTACAGTTTATTTTGCCTTCTTTTTTGATAACATTTTGCTCCAAGCGTTGATTTTCCCTTACTTGTATTATAGGGTTATGTTGATTTAGTTCTTTTTGCAACAATTTTTCAGTACACGTAGTTTACTACATCCATTTCTATCACCTGAACTCCGTTCACATAATTTGCTTCACATAGCACATACAGGGTTCACATAATTGCTTCACATAAAACATGTAGGCACATGTAGTGCTAGGTTTATTTTTGTTTGTTGTTTCGCATCAGACGCCATCCATGTGCGTCTACATTGAAATGCCCTGTGTCTGCTCTTCTTCTCCTCTGGGTTCGCCTGTGGTCGTCGCTTCCTGGGCGGGTCTCTCTACACCATCGCCTGATGTAGCTGCCTGCTGACTGAGAGTTCGGTTCGTGTGGGTCTGGACGTCCTGTGGTTCCTGCCGTACTTACGGGAGCTCTGCGGTTCGCCTGGGCCTGGACCGGCCTCTGGTCATCTGTTTACATTCCTGAGGATCCTGATAAGTGGATTACTTTTGTTTCTCAGAAGTGGATTTTTTGTTGTTGTTGTTGTTTAAAGTAGTAGTAATGCCCCCCTCAGAGTCTTACTCCACCCACATTTCATATTTGAAAAATGCAGCCCAAAGAGGCGTTTCCTGTAAGACAGAGAAGGCGGAGCTACGACCGTGATTGACATACTGAAATTTGAAGCCAGATGGCGACGGAGAGCGACACTAGCTCAGAGCAGTCATTCGAGGTGGAGGACTTTTCCCCACCTTCATCCCCAGAGGATAGGGAGGAGGGCTTTTTGGGGGAAGCAAGCGGTCCTGAACCGTATCTTTTTGAGCCACTAGCTCGTGAGTTGTCAGAGGCCCCTGGAGCCGAGCCAACAGGTGTATCAAGGCATCGAATGGGTCCAGTCTCTGAGTGGTAAGTAGCTTTTTGCCACAGCTAAAGCTGTATTTAGCTTAGCTAAAAGTAATATTGTATGACTGCCTCAACAGGTGCACCTGCGGCCATTGCACATCATTGTCAGCCAGAGAAAATGTGTGCTGCAGAGAAACACCCAAGGTATGAAAATAAAAGTACCCCACCATGAGAAAAGCATTCTGTAATGTACACATTTGTTACACAATCACTAACATCATACTAATATTGAACTCTTATAGCCCTGATATCAGTTGTTCTTTGTCGTAGGTAATGCTCAGGTGTCAGCAGGTGGGTGTAACCTCCTGCATAACTAAGCATCCTGGTTTTGAGGCTGTTGTTCTGAATCCCTACGTGTTGCAGGCAGTTTATGGCACCTTTCTGCAACTCTATGGGGAGATGCAGGAGACTACGCTCAACAGGTAAGACAACTGTCAAATGACTTTTTTTATGAATACTTTATAACTCATACCACCTCTTTCTCAGCTGTTACAGACATCTGGCGTACCGGAATGTGGTCAGGTGGTGTTGGGGTTACCTGGGACAGCACGTTCGTGTTGTGATCCAGTCATGCGCTGTCTCCAGAATAAGGCAGGAGTTCCCAGAAGACGGTGCATACAAAGGATTCCTCCCTCCTCTGAACTAATTTTTTTTTTGGATTAAATAAATGTCATAATATAAATTTCCTGTATTGATTCCTGTCCATAAAAAGCTGCATAAATCACTAAACGGTAAATGCACTTCTTTACACTTTGACATTATTTATATATACACACATATAGCCACACACTTTTCAAATGAGCTCTTACAACAGTAAGATTCTAATTCGGGGTTAATTAATGCTGCTGTAACAAGTGAATTTACACCCTGTGTGATTAATGAAGTCTATTCTAGAGCAGGTTCAATTAGGTAAAAATGAATGATAATTTAATAAATGTGATATGTATTTATACACATCAAAATATCAATATAATTGTATTTAAAATGACACAATTGCACTGCAAAGATAACATTTATTATAGCTACTACTAAGACAATGTTAGATTACAATCTGATCATAACTTTCATGATTTTTGACTAAACTAAACCACAAGCAGAGATTCTGGAGCCATGTGAGGAGAGGTTGGGCCAACAGTGATGTTTCTTTGGTTCCTTAGACTGGAGGTAGCTTTCATTGTGATGACAAACGTGGAGATGGATCCCAGGAGCACAGGCTTTTCTGTTACAAGATCAGGAGGCTCTGAGGAAAAATGGAATATTAGTATGACTTACAAAAGCAAGACTGGTGAGTTTTGTCATGTTACATACGGCCAAGATTTTCAAGTTGTATGGGAGCCACAGAGCAGAAAGGTTGTAGAGATCAATAGACATCTGGGAGGTGGACAGCATGAGTCACGAGTGGATGAGCATAAAGATCCATAATGACGACCGGTGTCGTACAGTGGTGAGCTGCCTGGCTGAAGAGGAGAGAAGGAAAAACCACACAGAGTAGAATACTAACTAATAATTACAATTTCTTGTTGTGTAGCTCACCTTACGTGCACTTTAAAAGCTGGACCTGTGCCTGCTCACAGCATCCCGTTTATCTGGTCTTTGGAACTGGGCACTGAGCGGTTCTGGAACCGGAATTTTGTCCGAGTACTCCTGATATGGGAGAGGATCCACCACCACAGAGTCGAACAGCAGATCCATAAGCTTGTGCACATATACTGGAAAAGGGTTTTCAGTATTACAATAGCTCTCCATGACCATCATTTTAGTTTTATCATACAATATCTGACATACATGAGGTTGGATTGGTCTTCAGAGCTCTCACTGTGTAGTCTCCACGTTTGTACTTTGGGTACACTCCAGCATATCTCAGCTCACCAGTTGCTGTTGCTGCATGTGAGCGTGCTGCATTTTCATTGTAGTGCATTGCAGCAATTTGTAATCTGAAATAATTAAATAAACAACCTATATAGATTTTATGCATGATTCTACATTTCATGAGAAAATTTAAACAATTAGAGGCATTCATTTGACCATTTGTTGTATTCATTACCTAGACAGCATTCCTTTGAAGGAGAAGACCTGACTTTTTGGAGTAAATCTGATGATGAGGCTGTGGAAAGCCTCCAAGGTGGATGTGTGGTACACAGGGCTTATCTTCTCTACGTCCTTCACAAACCGTGGAGCTAATAGAATGGCAGTGAGCTTCTCACATGATGCTGTGCCTACGTAGAAAATGTTAATTACATAAATTACAATTTGATCAACTTTAGAATGTTGCTATTATTTCATTGAGAAAAAGTTACCCATAGCTGACATTTTTAGATGACAAATGTATGAAAGAGTGACTAATAGTGCTGTAGACAGGTGTGGTCATTACTTACGGCATTTTAGTACATATTATGTCAATTAAAGCTGTTCTGCCTAAAACCATGAGTTGTGTGGTGCCCTCTTGTGGTTAAATTTCTGCACAGCATTTTATTCTTAGTAATTAATTTCTGTTGGCCAAATGGTGGTGTGTGACCTTAGCAGCTACATGTGACGTCTGTAACTCTCATGCTCCAAAAATATTTCTCCATGTTGAAGGAAGTGAAGACAAATATTCTGTTGTGGGGTGACGTGTTTTAAATGTAAATAAACCAAACAGTAAAGGCTCAGCTGTAATGAGTACATGCTACACTTACTTGGTATGAGTCACTGTCTTGCCTGTTCTCCATCCAGAAGTGCATGCAGACAGCTAGGGAACAGGGCGTTGTCATGCCTGTGCACATTTTGGATGTGGTTGGCAACTGAAGTCCACTTAGCTACTGCCTCCTGTCCTGAGGAGGAACTGGATGCTGACCAGTAGAGGTGGTTCACAACACTTTGCTTCCACAGTCTCACATCCTGAGTTGTCTTTCTCTTCCCCAGCTCTTCGATTTTCTTACCAATTCCTGGAGAGCCAAATAGACCCACATTTAAAATAGGAAAAAAAAATCCTGTAATATTCACTATATACATCCCCAAAGATGACCTTTTCCCATGTGCCAGGGGTCAAAGTAGTGACTGATTTCCTTTTTTTCCTCCCGCAAATATTTCTGCACTCCTGTGTGGCGGTCAGTCACGACTTGCTGCACATCGACCCCCCTCTCCAAAAGTGTGCTCAGACTTCGCACAAATCCCTCCTTCTCCATTCGCACACTATTTCCAACTTCATTGCTCTGAAAATAAACAATTCTCCATTGATCTATGAATAATTAACCATGAAATGTATTGGAATCATCAGGTAATGTTGTACCTGTACAAGTTGGATATCAATAACTTTGTTTCTTTTGAGATCCATCATGGTGTAGCTGCCATATTTGGCTGAGTATCTTTCAAGAAATGTAAGTTATTACTTAATTTACATTTGATAGCAAAGGAATAAAATAAATAAATTTAAACGTATTCACCAGGTGAATAAGCTCGCATGTCACCACAAAGAGTCACAGGTCCAGATTCAGTAGCCTCCTGGATGATATCAGCTTGCTCTAGCTGCCACTGCCAGCTCACTGTTGGAATTAACAGCTTTGCCTGATGTCGATAGAATGTCTGCTTGGACAGTCCCTGCACATTGAAGGCACCCAGGAACTAAAATATGAAAAGTTACATCATGAAATGAAAGATGCACAGACCTTATCAAAACTAACCTAAACAGTTTTGGCCTATACCTTAGAAATCTGGCTAAATGATGAGCCTGTGAAAAGGACAGCAGCACAGAGCTGGAGGTTTCCTGCTGGAATGCTGTTCACCATAGGCTGACTGGACCAGTCATTGTAGTGCTCACAGCATGAACACCGTTGTGTCACACGGAGCAGTGTGCCGATTGTCGTCGTGTTCACAACACAACGCCCGGTACAAACGGGACACCTTCTGAACAGCCCCAGCAACTGTTTCTCATAAACAATGTACTTCTTGTCCTTTTGTGGATGGACCTCAGTGAAAGAGCTGTATAGAACACATACATTTATATATATGGTCATATCTTAAAAATTCTAAAATGTTATAATTTTTTTTTTTACCTTGAACAGTTCACTGAGCTTGCACTGTCATTGAGGTGGAAGCTGGGATCTACAGCAGACACCTCACATCTTGGTCTTTTCAGGGGTGTGGACGCTGCTCTGGGACTTTCTGGAAGATTAATTTCCATCACGGTCCCTGTGGGTCACAAGACACACTGCGGCTAGGAGCGCTAAACTGTGTGGCTATGTTAAAAACAAAGCAGCAGCACATTTATAAATGTTTAAAAGAGCATAAAATCACGTGAAACAATAATCTGTAAAACAAATTAAAACTAGAAGGTAATAATAACATGTTTACATAGAAGATTATTAAAAATAATTCACCTTTGCTACGTCGGTAAGGCTTCACGTCAGCCTGGACAAGTGCATTTTTGCAGATTACTAAATCAGTCTGACAGCCAATGTCTTGGGTAGATTTAACCTGAAAAAAAAATAGAATCACAATGTTGTTAAAGTTTATAAAGTCAGATAATTTACAAAAGAAACTGTCCGAAATATATATATATAGGCGCTTTATAACATTCCTAGTGTGTGATCGGTATTATAACGGAAAAGTCAGTCCCATATGATGTGAAGAGCCTGAAGTGCGACCTCCTGTACAGAATTCCTTACAGAACCGGGTCAGGCTTTGGTGTAAAGCTGGATTTCACGCTGTAATGCTGTCTGTCAACTAGTGCTGCGTTAGAGCCACTGTTGCAGAATTACCGACTGACACAAAAACAACCCGAATTTTCTCCAAGCCTGACAGAAGTAGTCATGTGGACCTTTTTGTCGGCCAGGGCTTCGAGAAATGTTCCGATTCGCCGCTGATTCTAACCTTACATCCCGTTCCACATTTTGTGAACTTGACAAATCAGCCTGAAGGCAGTGCAGGCTGATATTAGCTAAATGGAGTGAACCCCGTCCCTCAAACTTTGCATTTAGGTAGGGAATTTTCTTTAGAAGATGTTAAAACTTTTAATTGGCTTACTCACCTCAGACTGGAGCCCGCCATGGTGGGGGAGCAGAGTCAGTGGGCTGCATCTAAATGGCAGAAGAGCCACGGTGGGCACAGCCTCCCTCTTCAATCGGAGACGTGCAGAATAACCCAGTTCAAACTCTATCATGTTGGCGAAGGAATCGCGGGTAAAATGCTGGTTGCAGACTACAGCACCAGGCGGGAGCTGACTGGTATCCTGTACACCGATTGCGCACAACCACTGGCGCCTAATTCTAAGTCCAGTGGAAAGGAGCGCAACCCCACAGACCTACCGCAACCAACTACACAACACCTTCTAACCATACTAACACTATATGGAACACTAAACCCGAATTACTTTCTTAATAAAACTAACAGCTAAACACTAACTAAACTACAATATGTAACAGCCAAGCTGACACTAAATAAGTAATAACACGATATGGACCACTAAACCCGAACTATTTTCCTAATTACACTAACAGCCAAACACTAACTAAACTACAATATCTAACAGCCAAGCTAACACTAAATAACTATGTATAAAACTAAAAGCTATGCTAAAGACTAGAATATGCTAATGGTATATGTTAATGCTGAACTATCGCTAACCGTCTGACTCTCGCTTGCAAATCCAACTCCCACTCGCCACAGGGCGTGGCCGAGACGCTCGATGCTTTTATAACTTTGGCACAGAGCTGCTATGTAGTACTCTACTGGTTTACGTAGTATCTTACTCTTTAGCCATTGGCTAAAATTTATTCAAAAAGACTCAAATTCTATGTTTTCAGCTGAAGGTGGCGCATTACTGTGGTTTTTAGACAGAATTTTTAATTTTTAAAGAAAATGCACCAAAATGCTAAAATAATGAATACACACATTTAAAACACTATTAGACACTCATTCATACAGTTCATCAGCTAAAAAAAGTTAATTTAGACATTACTTGCTCTTTAAGGAGCTACACTGACTATTCTCTGGTGTTGGGGTTTGCTTTCCTCACTCCAGGGGCCTTTGCCTGGAAACTAACCTGTGCTTCCTCAACTGAGTCCCAAGGGCCTCTGACTAGTTCTAATGACCCGTGGTTTCTGCCAGGACTCCGTGCCCTTGGAAAGGGCGGTCTGTAGCATCCAGCAATGGTCAGTTTAGGTACAGCTGACCTTCCACCATCTATTCAACATCTGGTCTTTAAGGAGACACAACATTGCTTGTGTTCCCTTTAAACAAGTCTGCCTTCACACCAGCTGGGAGTCAGACTCCACTTGTCTGATCCAAAACAAGAACTAACTTTTCCCCCAAGGTCTTATCTGCGCCTCCAGAAGAAAGAAGAGCAGCTCAAATAAGTTGCTAAACTCAAGAATATTATAATAAATCATTACTAACTCCCTTTATTACTTTAATCTATTAAATCATTAAATAAACAATTGCTTATTATTACTTTTGGGAAAAATATAATGAAATGAAATGCTTCATTAATCTAAACCACTGAGTGGATGTTACGTTTATCTAATAGACTGTGTTCACCATGTTTTGACGACAAGGTCTTCACACCTGCTCACACTGCTCAAAAACCATAACAAGTACAGCTAAGTCAAATTCATTTCACATAGCTAGACCTTCCACCCAGATCAGAGTCTTCATATTAAGAAGGCATGTTTCTGTTGCCTTGGTAACCTCTATGTTCCTGTCAGCTTCTAATTGGCTGACCAAACCATAACAAATAACTTATAAAACTAAAGCAGACTGAGAGATCTTCAGTTCTGAACAGTCCTGGAGAGTACTGGAAAGTTCTGGAGATGGCTCAGATTGGCCACCTGTTTTTAATACTCCATAAACATCCCAGATTTTTACACGTCGAGAAAGAACCTTTTTGCATCCGCAAAGCTAATGAGAAAAACTTCCTGCAGATCAAAGCTGATATTGTTCAACTCCTTAAGAGAATCCCTGAGACGCAAGCTGATTCCATCCTGTATTGCCTGTTGACATCTTTTGGACCGTGGAAAGTCGCTACCGTGTGGTCAAAATACTGGACCTGGGTGCCCCGAGGTCATCTGACCTCCCTGACCTCTGGATCCTGACAAGGCAATCACGTGGGCAATGACAGCATGACCTGGAGGGGTGTGATTGGGAGGAATGGCCCGCCTGGACACCCGAGTGAAGAGAGGAGCGGAGCTGTCAACTGATCACCACCTGGTGGTGAGTTGGATCAGATGGCAGGGGAAGATGCCGCGTAGACCTGGCAGACCCAAACGCATAGTGAGGGTCTGCTAGGAACGCCTGGCAGAAGAACCTGTCAAGACGGTCTTCAACTCCCACCTCCGGCAGAGCTTTGACCGCGTCCCGAGAGCAGTGGGGGACATTGACTCTGAGTGGGCCTTGTTCCACTCTTCGATTGCTGAGGCGGCTGTTGCTAGCTGAGGTCGCAAGGTGGCCGGTTCCAGTCGTGGTGGCAACCCCCGTACTCGCTGGTGGACACCAAAGGTTTGGGGAGCCATCAGGCTAAAGAAGGAGGCCTACAGGGCACGGCTGGTCTGTGGATCTTCGGAGGCAGCAGACAGGTACCGGATAGCCAAGCGTGGTGCAGCAGTGGCAGTTGCCGAGGCAAAATCTCGGGCGCGGGAGGAGATTGGTGAGGCGATGGAGAAAGACTATCGATCAGCTCCAAAGAGGTTCTGGCAAACTGTCCAGCGCCTCAGGAGAGGAAGGCAGAAACTCGCTCACACTGTTTACAGTGGGGATGGGGAGCTGCTGACGTCAACTGGTGCTATAGTCGGATGGTGGAAGGAATACTTTGAGGCGGAGGGGTGTAACAATATTACAATAAGATACACATTAAGGTTAAAAACATGTTTTTATCTGTAGGAAGGCGTGGCTCTCTGAGGGATGTTGGTAAATACTCAGAAACGTGCCAAATTCTGATTTGCCAAACTTGGCCAGAAATCATAACAAAGTAGTTTCATGAAACTAGAATTACTTCCCGAGTAATTCTGCTTCCAGCTGACCCCGATTCGGCCAAATCGGGAAAGAAGCCTCTTTTGAAACAATGTCCCTTTGATCTTAAGTCAAAACCTTTCTCCGACGCTGCAAGTGATTACAGACACAACAGCTTTTCAGAGCTACTTCAACTCGGACATCCACCTTGGACACCTAACCTGCAGACCCCGGGTTGCATCTCATGGCCGGGGAAGCTGAACGCAGAGGAAGCTACTAATCTCTGAGTATTGTGGTTTTGACGTCCGGTGACCTCACCACTCTGACCGCAAACCTCCGGACCGCCGGGAGCAACTCATACAAGGGTATCGTAAGCCTGCATACTGGAGTCTGATGAGGTTTTTATCAATAACTGAATCTCTAGTTTACAACAAACAACAAATTATTTTACACCCAGTATTCACAAATTCTCTCAGATACAAAGAACAGTTGCTACAACATCTAGCTTCCATCACAACACCTCACATCCACCACACCACCTCATTATTCATATCTTGTTGTGTATAATTAGTTTAGGAAAAAGAATCAAATAAATGTTATAAACTCTATACTGACTCTGAATTATGGTCGTGGATTGATATTTCATATTTGTATGGAATATCACATCTTATTGATCATCTGAGAATGCAAAAAATTAAACAAATCCTTATTTTTATGAATTTAGTCACCATAAACTGCTCCCCTTGTTACAGTTGCTGCTGCACATCTGGATTAAAACCATTTTAGTCAATACATTTGGAACAATAAGGCAGAAAACTCACTTAGAAACACATTTTGTTATTAAAAAAGATGCTTATCAAGTTTCTTTTTGGGGGGCAAACATGACTGATTGGTTGGTTGGATCATTCATTCCTTTTAAAAAAATATTTTGATAATTCTAGACACTTTTCTTAAACAAACCTCTACATTTGAGATGGGTTTCCAAAACAACTCCCTTTCTCAACAAAGTGAAATGATCTCAATTTTGGAAGATTGTAAAACAAAAACTCATTTTTGAACCACTGAAACTCCTCTGACTCATCACTTGTATCAAGGGCTGGAGGGGATTTAAAACTGAATGAACGGCATTTGTCCCATTACCTGAACCACCAAAGCAGCATGCTGGATCTGGTAGGGACCATTTAGCGATTTTTGGAAAGTCTTGAGAAGAAATAATTGAAATATTTAAGCATTGGGGCCACAAATGTACTCGTTAGGCATCATCGCTTTGACTGAAGATGTTCCCAATTTTAGCAATACCTGATTGGTGTGAAAAAATGGTTCTATTTACATTTATTATCTGGGATGTAGAGGACAGATCTGGGAAAAAAACAGCATCAGTACTGGAACCCATGTTGACATGTTTACATTAAAGCTTCCTGACAGGAGGTGATATTTAAAAGACTTCTATATTTGTTTTAGGAAACCTTCACTTGATCTCTAACCTCCAAGATCCCAAGAGGAGCTAAAACAAGCCTGATCTGTGAAGGACCCAACATAGATCCATGTGGGACCATTTTTCTAAAATGCAGGAACATGTAGGGAAGCGTAAGACATTTACATATTCTGTATATCTTTTAGCTAAATGGTGTTCTGCAGATATTGAAAAACATAAATACTAGAAATGATTCAAGGCTGCCATCTGAACAGTTTAGTTCAAATTTGATGCTTCAGATTTCTCCAGCTATACGTCAGAATTTCTGAAGAAGTTTGCTGAATTCTTTATTTGAATCATACCTTTGAGCCATGATCAGCCCTATTCACACATCATCTGTCACTCCACCTGCTGAATGGTGTATTATTGTTTCTATTGATTTCCTCCAGTCGTGTCTGAACTGCTTTATTCCTCCTGTCGTCAGCGCTTCCGTGATGTTGTCGGCTAAATGACTTGGGTCATGTTTGGGTCTTTTAGGCTGCAGGCAGAAGAGAAAACTGTATTCAGTCATGACCGTGTGGCGTGATAATAGTTGGTTTTTCAGAGTAAAGGCAAACAAAAGGAAGAATTTTTTCCTAGAGGCGATGGCGGACATTGTTAAAAGGGTGTTTTAGTTTCTGTTTTGATGGTTTTGCTGAAAACGGAGGGGAGTTTTCTTTGGGGCATACCTCCACGAGCCAAAGGCACTGACCTGTCAGCACTCAAGGTGCGGACGACTTGCATGTGTTGGTGTTCGTGAGAGCTTAGGGGTGGATGAGCTGTTCACCGTGATCCTGCACCGTCACACTGGGGTAATCCTCAACAATAGGCTCATGCAACAGTTCCACCCACCCGTCTGCTTCTCAAAGGGACCCTCGTTTTCCTTCTTTGTCCTTTTAAATTATAGAGTGTCCGTGTGTTGTAGGTGTGGGATAAAAGGTTATAATTACTGAGATAATGGATGAACAGGGGTTAGGCTGGGTTTGGTGTGAAGCACCGTATAAGTAACAATAACATTAGCTGTGATCGTGCAATTGTTTTATCAAGTGTTTTCTCAGGATGTTTTACAGTCACCTAAAATAGTTTAGTGTCATTATTTATGAACTATTTTAGGGTGGGAGGAGTCTTTTACTATCCAAGTCAGACATCCAGCTGCTGAGCTATGACTTTTCTCTTAAGCAAACAATAAAAAGACTTCAAGTAGTTGTAATTTTTCAGTTCGATGTTATATAGTTTGTGAGATATTTGGGGAATAAAATATGACAAAACAAGTGAGGAGCCAGTGGCTGAGCAGGTGGAGCAGATTTGCTCTTGTGTCCTTGGGCAAGGCACTTTTTCCACCCTGCTGTGTCTTTATCTCCTTCTGGTTTTACCTCCAGTGATGATACACAGGACAATTATAGTTTTACAAGCACAAGTGAGGAAAATTCACACTTTAAAATGTAAAGAGTTCTCAGAGAAAACTCACACACACACACACACACACACACACACACACACACACACACACACACACACACACACACGGGGAGAACATGCTAACACACAGATGTCGCGGATTCAGACCTGTGACCTGTTGTAACATTTGAGTTTTTTGTCCTATGTTGATGTTTTAATAAATAATAATTTTATAAAATGTGACTTTTTCATGAACATTTATAAAACTGTCATATTTTGGAAATCCTGTTCTGGGATCTTTTCTTACTTTATTTTGTTCGGGGTGACAATAATGAAAAATAAAATTAATAAGCATTAAAAAAATAAACAATTTGATGCTTAAAAACGAGTGTGAAGCAGCTCCTCTAAATCCGAGACCTTGGTCTTGAGTCGGAAAGAGGTAGAATGCCCTCTCTGGGTCAGGGATGAGGTCCTGCCCCAAGTGGAGGAGTTTAAGTATCTCGGGGTCTTGTTCACAAGTGAGGGAAAGATGGAGTGGGAATCGATAGGCGGATTGGTGCTGCATCTGCAGTGATGCGGGTGTTGTACCGGTCTGTGGTGGTGAAAGGAGAGCTGAGCCAGAAGGCGAAGCCTCGATTTACCGGTTCATCTACATTCCTACCCTCACCTATGGTCATGAGCTTTGGGTAGTGACTGAAAGAACAGGATCACAGATACAAGCGGCCAAAATGAGTTTTCTCTACAGGATGTCTGGGTTCTCCCTTAGAGATAGGGTGATAGCTCTATCATCCGGGAGGGGCTCGGAGTAGACCCGCTGCTCTTCTACATCAAATGGAGCCAGTTAACGTGGTTTGGGCATCTAGTTAGGATGCCTCCTAGCCACCTCCCTGGTGAGGTGTTCCGGGCATGTCCAACCAGCAGGAGACCTAAGGGAAGACTCAGGACACGCAAGAGGGACTATGTCTCTCAGCTGGCCAGGGAGCATCTTGGGATTCCCTCAGAGGAGCTGGTCCAAGTGGCTGGGGAGAGGGTTTGGGGCTCTGCTTAGGCTGCTGCCCCGGCTCGACTGGATGAGCAGAAGAGAATGGATGGATGGATGCTTGAAAATTGGATTGTGGGGGCGAAGGCATGTATGGAATCATAGATTCTTGTCCAAAAAAATGAAAAACAACATGGCAGGGCCTGTAAATAGAAAATCATGGCTCTAGGTAAATTTCAACAATTAGTTTGCATCATTCAACAGGTTAGTTTATATTTTGGCTCTTAAATTTTAAATTATTCACCAAAATTTTGAAGTTTAAAAAGGTTTTTTACAAAAGGCATACGTTTTCTAATCCATCTAGCACTTGTGGGAATTCTAAAATTTGAACTGAATAGAGTACGGTTCAGCGGAGACGTCTGCAGACCTTTAATGAAGATTGCATGCTTGTTGATTGTGTCACTGTGGCTGAAACGCCCACATGGCTCTGCTCAGCCATGGTTTCAGTGTAAACACCTGGAGCGTGAGAAAGGCAAAACATTCCTCATTGCATGGTTGACGTGCCTTACATGCTCAACAGTACCACCTGTTGGGAGTTTCTGTTGGAGCTTTGTGATAATCTTCCAGGTCCAAAGGTAGGTTCTCTGATGAAAGTCAGTGCTTTGGAAATCAAGGTCCCAGAGTCTGGAGGAATAGAGGAGAGCCACAGGATCCACCTTAGCTTGTGTTCCAGTGGAAAGTTTCCACAGTCAGTGATGGTTTGGGGTGCCGTGTCATCTGCTGGTGTTGGTCCACAGTGTTTTCTGAGGTCCAAGGTCAACGCAGCCATCTACCAGGAAGTTTCACCCCGGCTTTCCACAGCAGCCATCAGCAGCACGTTACTGCAGCAGCACGTCATAGCTGCTGATAGGAACGGCTGTGGTCAACAGAACCTTTTCCACTGGAGCCGTCGGCAGCCGTCAGCAGCGCGAGTCGGCCGCGTCTCAGGAGCAGCATGTCGCGGCCTTTACCCGCCGGTTCTATTTCCTACGCGCGACGCCTCTGAAATGGGTCAAGTTCGACATTTTTGGGGAAGGAAAGACAGGAAATCGGACGCGGAAATGGAGAGAAGCTCCCGAGATTTTCAGAATAAAGAACGTACTGCCTTCTGGTCGCTTTACTTTAAAAAAAGGTTACTAACTGTGCGGCCCCGTGAGAAGTTATCACCTAGCTAGCGGTCTCCTTTGTTTTTCAGGTCCGTATTGGCGATTATAAAACGGACAGAACATAAAACACAAACCATGTTGTAGTTTTGTCCTGCTTGTTGTTGTGTTTACTGACGAAGTCACTCGTGTGACTTCGTGCTCTGTCGGTGACAGCTGCTCCCCTGCTGCTTCGCGTCTCGTGGGAAGGGCCAAGCAGCAGTTTACGCGAGCAAGACGTGCTGCTGCAGTAACGTGCTGCTGACGGCTCCCGTGGAAACCCGGGGTTAGAGCACTTCATGCTTCCTACTGCTGACCAACTTTATGGAGATGCAGATGTCATTTTCCAACAGGACTTGGCACCTGCACACAGTGCAGCTACCAGTACCTGGTCTAAGGACCATGGTATCCCTATTCTTGATTGGCCAGCAAACTCACCTGACCGTAACCCCGTAGAAAATCAATGTGATATTGTGAAGAAGATGCAGTACTACAGACCCGACAGTTCAGAAGAGCTGAAGGCCACTATCAGAGCAACATGGGCTCCCATAACACCCGAGCAATGCCACAGACTCATGGACTCCATGCCACGCCACATTGCTGCAGTAATCCAGTCCAAAGGTGTCCCAAAAAATATTGAGTGCTGTACATGTTCATACTTTCAGTTGGCCAACATTTCTAAAATTCCTTTGTTTGCATTGGTTTTAATTGATATTCTAATATTCTTGACATCTTCCGTGTCCCTTGTCTCCCCAGTACATTCCATGTTTCTCCCTCCTCCTAGGTGTCCTTGTCCTCCCTGTCCCTTCCATACCCCATGTCCCTAGTCTCCGGCCCCCTTACACTTCTTCATTCAGCCCTCACATTTATCCACTCCTCTGTCCCAGTCCTTCATTGTTTTTCTCCCCATTCATAAGATTTCTGATTTGGTTCCTGTATTTTCTACAGTCCTTGTTTATGGCTTAGTTTATTTCCCCAGCATTCTAATTCAGTTGTAGGTATGTTTTCTATTAATAGTGTTCTGTTCCCTTAGTCCAGTTCTGTTTTACTTAGTCATCTATTAGTGTATTCTTTCAGCATTTAGTTCTAGACTCATAGTTTTACTCTGGTTCTGTACAGCCCCCTTGTGTTTTCATATTGAGTTCTGTTCTCTTGTGTTTGCGGTTTCCCTCAGTGCCCTGTTGACCAACCACACCTGCAACATATCAGTAATCATCACACCTGTTCCCTTTTCCTCGTCACTGCCTTGGTCTATTTAAACCAAGTTCAGCTCATTAAACTACCTGGCTGCTCCCTACGTTTTACGTTCTCGTCCACCTATAACTTAATGACAATTCTGAGATACAGAATTTGGGATTTTTGTTAGTTTTCAGTTATAATCATCAAAATTAAAATAATTTAACATTTTAAAGGCATCAGTATGTGTGTAATGAATGAGTCCAATACATATGTTTCACTTTTTGAATGGAATTACTGAAATAAATAAACTTTGTCATGATATTGTAATTTCATGACCAGCACCTGTATTTTAACGGCCTGAATCTGAATTTCTATGGGGGGGGGGCATGAAACAAAGTCCATCTTTGATCTGATTTCCCCTTCAGGGGGTGATAAGGGATGAAGCTGGACTTGCGTCTATGCACACAGACAAAGTCAGACATATACAAACCTTCAGGAGTTAAAAGAATTTGGTCCCGTTCAAAGATTTTGAAGGGAGGGAAAGACAGCAGATATAATGTGATTGCCTGAAGCTGAGGAGTGGAGCTCTTCAATCACAACACGATAAAATAATCACAGCCTCTTCCACCGCCACCCCACACACACACACCCTGCTGATTTAGCAAGGCCCTTCAAGAGGTTTTAGTTGAAGCTAATGTTTTTGATTGATGTTGATGTTGTCCTGCAACTACTCAATCGAAGGTAGTTTCTCTCTGATTAAAACTCTTTATAGCTTTGAGTTTACCCATTTACATGTCAGTTGCATTCCCCATAGCTGCCATTATCAGTCATTTAGTTCTCGTAAAATAATTCATTAGGAGTACTTGTTGATTAAAAAGTATCTAATATCCCCCTTCAGCTGCATTTTAAAGTTTAGAAACAATTAACTAACAGTAAAGGTAAGTCAAACTGCTATTAATGGTCAAAATGCTAAACCTTAGGGGGTCCATGCTTTTGTTCTGTTATTCATGCTTTTACCACTTCCAGGCTAGACTATTGTTATCAACCAGAGGGCAAATGAGAGACTTCAGATGGTTCAGAAGAGCGTGGCATGATTATTGAATCTGATCTTTACTGAAATGTGAGGAATCTCATTAAGAAATTTAACAATCCCAACAAAACTTTATAACATTTGCAACACTTCACCCTAATGACGGTGAACGGCAAGTGTTGGACCAGACTTGGGGCCTCTACATCATGTCCCTGCATCTTTGTCGTAATAGCCTCAAGTCTAAATCAGCTCCTGCATTATAACTTTTTTTTTTACTCATTATTTTAATTTGCAGTCGATATGATTATTAAAGTGACGGTGTGTATTTTCCCTAGCGATAGAGGGCAGTACATACCTAAATCATTGCAAGCAAGCTGTATTTTTGTGTTATGCCATTAGGGTCAAAAATCCCTGGGAGTACTTTGACAGATCCTTGAACCTCCAGCAAAATGACAGACTTCCTTTCATCAACAAGTGCAGAGGTAAACGTGTAAACGAACAATATTCATGAACGGCAAAAGCTTTGCAGCCACTTGTTATAAACCATTAAATGTGTTTTGCTCTCACGGGCTCACGTAAAAGCAAACATGGCATCTAATATGGCTTCTCCCAGAAACTCAGGCTCAATCCAAATACTCGCACTGCGATCTTCAGCAAAGTGCACTTGGAGAAAGTGCGCAGTAAGGCTTCGACTGCGTGGAACACAATTGTGCAAATGATTGACGAATTGAGACAAGAAGCATTGAAAAATCAAACGCAACGCATGCCAGGATGCTGGTTGTTGCGATAATGTTTTTAAAAACCTTTATTAACAACTTTCAAACAAACAACCAAACAATTATTTGATTTGAATTTACATTAATTGCTGCTTTGTCTAAAAGTTTCAGAACATCAACTAATCGTTAGGGCTATGTGGATCGATCTAAAACGTCGATAGCATTGAGCTAACATTGGTATTAAATATTCATTGATACCTGTGTGATGAGCTAGCCTGACAAGCCATCCTATAGTAAATAACAAACAACGTGACATACTCAACGCAACAGATGTTGGTCAACAAGGCAGTCCACCAACCCTTGTCAACAATGATACAAATAAGCTTTAGTACCTCTATCTGCTCTTGACTCAAAGAAAAGCCAAAGTCATAACAGTCCAAACCTGAAGCAAAAGCCGTTTCAAACGAGTGATCGCCAACTTGTCACAATTGTTTTTTATTTTTCAGTAACATCCCACCTACTTAGTGTTGCGATTGGCCCATGAAATCTATGATTAGATCACTACAGACATCTTAGTTTGCAGTTTATCTGGCAGATAGAGCGCTGTAATTGGAGCGTTTCGGAGCAGCAGCCATGTTTGTTTGCAGGGGCATCCCACCTACCTGGCTAAAAGAGCGCTGCGATTAGACTATAAAACCATTTGAGCAATGTGATAAGAACTCCAAGGATGTCAGTCAATGGGGCAGTCCGCCATTACATCGTGAAAAAACTACAGAAAACAAAACAAAGTCAAACAGCACTTTGTTTTTTCATTTTAAGTTACCTAATAAAGGCATTTTGTTTGCCTGAAATGTTTCTTGTTTTATTATTATCATCATGATTTATTAAAGGAAAACTTACAAAATAATTAATCATTGAAATGAGGGTTTTCAGACAAATTTTCACAATGATGATGCATTCTCTAATAAACCACACAACACTAGATGGTACTAGTAGTAAAAAGTATCGGAACTGGTATTAGTATCTGTACAATTATCGGCAATACTGGCCCTGTATTTACTTGGTATTTGATCAATGATTTCAGACCAATCTTCTTAAAATGAACTACTTTCATTAAAAAATACATATTTTCAGAAAAGGCACTCCAGCCTTTTCTCCCACAGCAATGGATTGTGGGTAATACACTTGAAATGTGGATCAAGGGTGCAAAAGGTGCATGATCATCTTCTGCACTTGAGAATCGGGACTCCCTACGCACTCGCACCCCTGGTCGGGATCGCGCAAGTGTGGAGGCACGAGTATTGGGCTTGGGCCTCAGACCCACTCCCATTTATTTTAGACCTGACTTTTATGGTTAAATGTTACAAAGCCGCCAATAATTTTCAACAACTGGGCATCATTTAATCCATTTTCAACCGCAGTTCGATGGATATTTTCAGAGATTATTGGTTAAAAACTACTCATTGTCTCTTTAATGTCACCAAGAACAGTAGGATCATTACTGACCAATTTTCATGAAATGCTCTCACAAAATGCCAGCTCACTCATATTGTTTATGCTAAGTTAAAGCTAACAGAATACTGCATATTTAACTTTACATACGACACAAATGGTTGGTGATAAAGGGTCTTAAAATTTATTTTTTGCGTCTCCACCAATTCTCCTCTCAACCTCCATTTGATTTTACAGGGGAAATCTAAGAAGAACGCTGGTGTGAAGGGTTGTTTATGGCAGGCTTGACAGCCAATTTAGTCCTGCTGAAACAGACCTGTCCCTCCAGGGCCGGGGGGCCAGAACTGTCATATTTGCCCCAACACAGAAAGGTCTCTCTTCTTCGTTGACCACATCAACCATCTGCTACTGTCTCATCTGGACTGAAGCTAAAGACTCTTCACAAAGAGAAAAAAGAGGAAATTGTACAGATGTTTCTTCTCTAAGGGGAGAGGAGAGTGAGGGGATTCTCATTTAGCTGGAAAAGCTTAACAAGGACTGGTAAATCCTTTGCTAAAGTCTTTTTTTTTGTGTGATTTGTGAGAATGTAATTCTCACATAAATACTGTATACCAGGGGTTCTAGTACCTTCACAGAACATACTACCAGTACTGAAACACAGTAGTACAAGCTAACACTTCTTAATTAGCACAATTCACACAAGAAGCAACTTAGTTACCATTTTAATTGTAAATATATATAATTGGCTACAACACCCCTGGTATAACGCAAAGGGCAACCTCATAAAGATTTATTTCCCATCAATTTAACAGTTACAGAAAAAACCTCCATACTTAATGTGTTCAAACGGCTTTTCCAAGGTAACATAAGCAGGTTTATTAACACATGAAAGGAGAGTTCTTTGGTCCTGCTGTAGTTGTACTCTCGTAAATCAGTACAAATTCAATTTGCTGCTTTCCATTATTCACATATCTCACATTTACACACTGCTGGTGATGGTAAGCTACCATGCAGCCACAGCCGCCCTGGGGAGGTCTGACAGAGGCGAGGTTGGCATTTCACGCCATCGGACCCTCTGACCACCACCAACACAGGCAAGTCGGATGAAGCGTTTTGCCCAAGGACACAACAGCAGAATACCCCTGGGAGCTGGAATCTAACCCACTCTGCCTCCTATGATCCTGCTGCCCCAAAAACATGATAAGCACCAGCTCTTACTACATGTCAAGGTGTAGCCAGATCAAACACGAGTGACCAGACATTAAGCAGCTGCAGTGCACTTAGGCATAGACGCCAGGTCATGAACATCGCCATTTATCACATTAAAATGATGTAATCAAATAGGAGTACAGTTATTCAATCATAAGTCAAGTCGTCCTACTGTACAAGTGCAACATGACGAGACAGAATGAACGTTTTCTAGTTTTTATTTTTGAGAGTTTTTTACTATATTAGAACTAAATCAGAGATAACTCCCATGACCTTATAGGAAACATTCTCATGTGGCTAAATCAGAATGATCTGCTAACTCAAAATTACCCAGCACCACTGATTCTCACAGACACTGTTTTACATTCAGGCAGGCCTGGCTCCATATGTCACGCAGCTATGGTGTGATCAAATCTACCAAACATTCTGAAAGAGATCCAGCCTCCATAGTAATCTGCACAAGTCTGAGGTCAGCTGTTTATCCACACGAAGCCACATGCCATCTTTGTTTCACCAGCTCAATATCAAATAACACAACAAGGCTATAATTCACTGTCATTCTCTGTTCACCATTTATAATGAAACACCAGGCACAAACACACAGGCTTTTCCTATTGTTCCTGCTGGAAGAACCTTTTGAAAACATTTTTCCCAGATTGTTGTTTATTTGGGAATCTGCTGAGTTTCAAGCTGCTCTTTGGTGTTTTGAAAAGAAAGACAAAGTAATGTCTATATTATATGCAATGAGGAAAAAAAACTGACAGTTTTAATTGCTTATTATTACTGAAAAAACTCAAATATTTGATTTGCTCAAGACTATGATGATGATGGAACAGAAGTGCTATTTGATTATTGTTGATGCACTGAAAATGGATTTATTATGTAAAAAAAACAACCTTATTTTAGGTTTTGTGTGAAAATAAGTTATGACCAGTCTGCAGCAGACACACTGCCCTGTGACAGAGAGAACTTCGTCGAGGTTCTTGGATATTTTCCATCTATGCTGTCCGGACTGAGAAGTTGAAAGACTTCTGTGCATTTGTAGATATTGAACATGCCGCTCTCCTTGGGACCAGCAGATTAATTCTATAATCAAAACCTGTTACCAAGGTCAGTGAAATGTTATTCTTTTCACAAAGAGCTACTTTTAATATTGCCCAATGTGTTCCAAACACACACACACACACACACACACACACACACACACACACACACACACACACACACACACACACACACTAAACAGTTGGTGACTTTTTTATGTTTTTATTATTGTTTTTATCTTATACATAAAGAATATATCTTTAATTCCTGGTGCTGCAACACAAGCCTAATGGGCTCGACACACGGGAGGCGACATCGCCTCTCCTCCATTCATTTTCAATGAGACATGCGCGACAAAGCGATAATCGCGGGTCTCTCTCCTACTAAGCGAAACGCGAAAAACGTGCGTGTGAAAGTTTGCCCTCGTGCACGCGTCGTGCACGGACGACCCAGCGACGCGATCCCAGAAAGTTGAAACATTTTCAAATTTTCATCGCTGTCGCTCGGACGAGGACCAATCAACGGAGGTTTCATTCACTGACCAATGAGCGGACAGGATGCTCCGTACATCTCCGAGCAAACATGAAGGAGAAGTTGATTATTATTATGTTTTATAGTAAAATCAGAAGTAAGATTTCACATAACTCTAGCAGCACCTTGTGAAACATCATATCTACCACTTTATTAACTCTGAACCACTTAAATAACCTTAATTCCCTCCAACGTGACACAGCCAAACAAAACAACGGAAGTTTCGATTTCGTCATGGAACAGAACGCATAGACGGCTTTGCCGCTGGCCGCTGCCGCGGATCGCCTCCCGTGTGACAGGTAATAAAAGCGACAGCGACAAATTTCGCTGATCGCGGTCGTTTGTCGCCTCCCGTGTGTCGAGCCCATTATGGGCTCGACACACGGGAGGCGACATCGCCTCTCCTCCATTCATTTTCAATGAGACATGCGCGACAAAGCGATAATTGCGGGTCTCCCTCCTACTAAGCGAAGAGCAAAAAAGTGCATGTGAAATTTTGCCCTCGTGCACGTGTTGTGCACAGGCGAACCAGCGACGCGATCCCAGAAAGTTGAAATATTTTCAACTTCTCATCACTGTTGCTCGGACGAGGACTAATCAACAGAGGTTTCATTCACCGACCAATGAGCGGACAGGATGCTCCGCACATCTCCGAGCAAACGTGGAGGAGAAGTCGATACTTGCTGTGACGGGTTTCCCAAAAATGTTCACATAACTCTAGCAGCACCTTGTGAAACATCATATCTACCGCTTTTTAAACTCTGAACCACTTAAATAACCTTAATTCCCTCCAACCTGACACAGCCAATCAAAACAACGGAAGATTCGATTTCGTCCTGGAACAGAACGCGTCGACAGCTTTGCCGCTGCCGCGGGCCGCCTTCCGCGTGTCAGGTACTAAAAGCGACAGCAACGAATTTCACTGATCACGGTCGTTTGTCACCTCCCGTGTATCGAGCCCATAAATCACCAACCCTTCACTTCTGTTTTTCAGAATGGCAACATGACTTTCTCTTCTTTTCTTCATTGAATGTGTTTCACTCTTGTTCTAATTGTTCTGTCCTGGAAACCTAAATGGATTTCAGAATCAGAACTATCTGAGGCAAGGGGAGTCTGAGATGAAGCTCTTGGGATTTTTGTCATTTCTCTGTGCGTTGGAATCCGACCTCGGGGTGAAATAATTGGAGCACCCAATTCTAGGAAGCGACTGCCTTAAATATTTTCCATGAATAAAACACTTGTCAGAGTACAAACTCTGGATCGTTTTGGAAATGACCTTATGATCCTTCCTAGATCGTCGCGCAGCAACATTTACCTCATCAAGGTCGTAGCTTATGCTTTTCATCCTCAACATGCTGACACAAACCTGTGAGCAGAGATCCTGATCTAGAAGTTTACAAAACAAAGTTGTTATTAAATTCCAACACCAGTTTTGGTCTTGACTGGTGTCACAGCTCCTCTTGGCGAAAACAACCAACCCCACATTTTCCGTACAGCATCACCGTGCTGGATTATAATGAGAAGATGTTCGGCGCCTGATTCACTTGACACATGCTCACCCTAATCATGGCTAAACAACTAATTATGCATCTTAATGATCAACAAAATACTAAAAAATACAGATTCGCCTTCAAATTCTGGAGGTTTGAGTGTAAACTTGAAGAAATAAGTAGTTATGTTTGATTTTTCTGTTACACCAAATTAGTGAAGACACTGCTAGATTTGAAAGCAACCCTCCATCAGCACTCACACACTGTAGCTACAAGGAAACAAGTGTGAAACACCATTATAGGTGCTCATTTTCAGATTTTTGCGTATTTCTTGTGTGTGTTTGAGACTTTAAAATGCTTGGTGCTTAGCTGACCAGGGATTAAATGCACATGATGATGTGTTGACAAGTGTTGCAGCAGTTTTCAGGACGCCAATGGCTGAGACTCCAGGAGAAACCAATCACAACAGATCACCAGCCTCACAGCAGTGGTTCAAACCTTTATCGACCCCTGCAGCACATCTCCAAGCATCTCTTCTAATCAGGAAAGGTAGAGATAGGAGATTTATCTATTTAATTCAACTTTTGTATTAACTCCTGACAACTCTATTCTGCCATCTGGCCAGGGGCCCCTGAGAAGCCAGAAAACGATTCCCTCCCGTCCCTCTGAAGGTTGTTCCACAGGCGGCAGAGCTGCCGTGCGGTTTCTTTTATTTATCGTGGCTGCCACTGTTGTTTGCTAATAAAACAGCTTGCGTGCACTTCGCACAGGGAATGGGTTTTAAAATGAGTGCAATGAAAGGGCCTGAATTAGGCTCCACTTCAATAACAGTTATAAATCCACGCAGCAGCTGCATTTACAGCTTTAAGATGTGTTGAAAAAAGATATTTCATTCATTGAGGTTCTGAGTTACAGACTCAGCTTGCCGTTAATTTATTATTTTGAAAAAATCAGACGTGAGTTAACTTGTTATTACTGTTGTGTTTGCTTTATTTGCAGAAATACAAGTGAAACACATTTATATGGAACATGTGTTTAATTTAAGCCAGAGCGTGATGTTACCCGTGACTTCACTGGGTGTTGCAGCGGGGTCATTCGCTGCAGCATGGCTTTTATTTGCCGCTGAATTATTAACAGCAGAGTGTCGCCCACTCGGAGAGGCTGCTGTGCTAGAAAGCAAAGCAAGCGATTGGGATGAGAACGTCTGGTCGGCTTGTGATGTCACTAGATCTGTCAGCTCTCACAGGGTTGACTCACTTAGATCTGCCAGGAATCAAAGCATCAGTCAGTGAATCATCGGAGCTTAGTTTGCACATTTGCTTCTCAGAATCCTTAATGTTTTCCTTACATGGCCTGCACAGAACTATAGCTGTCTGTACATGGGGCTGTAGCAGTACTTCAACCTGTTCATGCATTTTTTTAGGGATGTCTGATAATATCAGCCTACCCATGTTGTCGGCCAACGTTGGCATCAAATGTATTATCAGAAATGATCTGTATTATTTGTACTCTTTTAAAGGGTCAATATGTGAGAATTTTACAATGAAATAATCACTAAAAAGTCTAATGTCTCAGTCAGGCTGGAAGCAAGGTTACATTGAAACAGATTTCCTTCTCAGCCGGCTGGAGGTTTGTCACTTTTTCTCCATTCAAAATGGTCAAAAAGATGTAGTCATGGTTTACAATCAGTGAGACTGCAGTGCTGCCAAGACTGCCTCAGCTAACGCTGCAGCAGTTTTTTTTTCAAAGATCCCTAAGCCAGTAAACAGGAGAGACCTAGATGTTATTTCGTGTACTCCTAAGAAGTTAAACGTAAAGTCCCATTAGTCATCATCACACACTGGTGAAATTCATCTCTGCACTTGACCCATCCCCGTGGGGAGCGGTGAGCTGCAGCAGTGGCCGCACTCGGGAACTATTTGGTGGTTCAACTCCCAAATCCAGCCCCTTATAGCTGAGTGTCAAGCAGAGAGGAAATTGGTTCCCATTTTTAAAGTCTTTAGTATGACCCGACTGGGATTTGAACCCTGATCTCCCGGTCCCAGGGCAGACACTGTACCACTAGGCCACTGGGAGATTTTTAGAAGCCACGAAACTCACAAAATGCGATTGAGAAAGTCACTGTTTTGATTAAAAAATGGACTGCAGTAACCAAATTTGACCACAGGATGTCCTTCTTCATTATTACATGATTCTGTTTACATACTTGCACATATTATGGTAAAAATGGTAAATGGCCTGTATTTGTATATCACTTTCTTTGGGTTCTACAACCCCCCAAGACACTTCACAACACAATCAGTCGTTCACACGCTGCTGCTGATGAGCTGCAATGTCGCACTGACAGAGGCAAGGCTGCCAAACACAGGCACCACTGGTCCCTCTGACCACCACCACCAGGCCAGGTGGGTTAAGTGCCTTGCCCAAGGACAAAACAGCCGGGATCAAACCTGCTACCTTCCAATTATTGAACAACCCACTCTTCCTCCTGAGCTCCTGCTGTCTTATTATGCATCAAACTCTTGTCAAATGTCAGATTCTGACAAATCAGGAATGGTGCTTCTGGGATATATTTCTTCACTTGGCACAACTGGTCTAACTTAATTGTCATAATTTATACAGATAATGTTTAAATTTAAATTTGTGTGATAGGAGATGTGATATGATGTTAGTTATCTAAAATACTTTAGTTTTTTTTGTTATGAGGGGTGACCATTAATCAGTTTTTTTAAAAATCTGTGTCAGAAAAATAGATGAACAGTTATGGTGCATTCACATCTGGGTCGGCTGGTCTGGTCTTGGTTAGGTCAGCCTGCCCCCGCGCGGCCAGGTTTTGTTTGTAAAGCCTTTTCAGGAACGTGGATGACTCAGAGCACATGGGCGGGGCAAAAGATGCATGAAGAAGTCTGTGGTGTCCGCCTTAAATGAGTAAACAAAGGTGGCCATGAGCCATGTTGCTTTTGGAGACTCTGACATGAAGCACACAGCTTCCTGTCTCACAGGGCAGCAGAGCTGGGCTACTCTCAGAGCTGCAGTTTGAGAGGAGACGTTTATCCCGCTGCATCCAGCAGGGGTGGCGTTAGGCCCGGCTACTTGGGCTGAAGCCCCGAATCTTTAATGAATAGCCCCGGATCTCAAACGTGGAAGTAACATGCAGTACCAAAGTCCAACAGAGAGGGAGCAGCTAGGAGTAGTTTGTATACAGCCTGCCTGAGCCTCCACCACTGAAGAAGCCCTTCAGCAGCCGGCTTCTTCTGCAGTGCCTGTTTTTATTCTACACTCTGCCTGAAACGCATGAGTGAAGATGGACATAAGGACGTTTTTTTGACAAAAAGGACCGCGACAGAACCCCAGCTTTGGTGTTGACTCAGGTTTGTGAGTCTTATTTGAAAATATTTGTTGTGCTGCTGGTTTGCCTAAAGTTAGCTTACTATCAGGTAAAGTTGATGGAGAAAGAAAGGGAATATTTACTATCATCTCACACTAAACACTAACAGGAACAATACTCTGCCCTGAATATGCTTAATATGTAGCTTCAGATTAAAAATTATGTGGTACAAGACAAATATATATGTTGACTAGTGCGTGTCACGTGTGTGTGCGTGCGTGTGTGTGTGCGCGCGTGTGTGTTAAGCCCCGTATCTTCTTCAATCCGTAATCCGCCCCTGGCATCCAGACTGATAATAAATCATGCATGCTGGGAGCCATCGCTAGCTGATTTGTCCCACCAATCAGAGCTTTCATTTAGTAGGTAGGCGTGAACTTCAGCCGCCCAGTTAGTCTATAGTGGGTGTGTTGGGTCAGCTCAGCGCCATTCTGACCGCCGGAGGGCAGGTCTGATAAACATCGTCAGTTTAGCTCAGAAAGTGCACAGCTTACCCAGATGTGAAGACAATTCCTACTTGATTCAAAATAGCCACCAGAGCTAACACAAAAGCAGAGTTAGAGGATTTTACAGCTATCATGTGGCATTTGAAACATCTATTTCTAAGAACTCCACTTTAAAAGAAACAAAAATTGGTACTTTCTTTTTAAGCTAGCTTGTTTTGCAGATTTGACATTGTAGCTTTAAACATCAGCTGTACACAGTCGTCCCCCCCCCCCCCCCCATCCCTGTGCAACATAGATCCAAGTGCACGTGCAAACCCCATCCCCAACATATTTCAAGGGCAGTACCGCTCCACTGATCGTGACACAATCAAAAGTTTCTTTAGCCCTCCCACTGTCTTTATGGGTGACCCTGCGAGGAAAGCTGACCATTGAGCAGGATTGGTGGTTTATCCCTTGAGGTCCATGTGGCAGGGGTGAGGTGGTGCTCACTCCTCACCCCTGCCACATGGACCTCAAGGAATACACCATCAACCCTGCTCAATGGTCAACTTTCTTCAAGGGGTCACCCATAAAGACAGTGGGAGGGCTAATGAATGAAATTATTGTCAGGGTGTGTCAGCAGCTAAACCAGACCATTTTTCACAAACATACTTTTTATATATTGTAAAAAAAATGTTTATCACTTAACTTGTTATAATTCCAATCTCATTATTTCTTGGCCACCAATCACTGAGTTGAAAGCACTTTCTAATATTGTTCTTTGTGAAAAAGAAAAAAAAGTGACAGTACCATTAAATATTTGACTTAATGTCAGTTTTTTATGTACCAATCTCCAAAGGGCTTGTAACCTTTAAAACATTGTTAATTACCTTTAAGCTGCAGACAGCAGACAACCTCACATTGATTCAGCTCTTTCTATATCTGAATATAGACATGCTCAACATTTGGCCAAGTGGATGCAATAGGTCACATGACAGCGCTCAGATCAGCGAGTGTCAGAGGAGCACAGAGCAGCAGAGTGCAAGGAAAACAAAGATGCTGCTTCCAACGCAATCATGTAACCTGACAGCAGGATGTCCAGAATGTCTAAAGCAAAACTCTATTTAGTTGAGAAGCTAAATATGGTTTCTACCTCAACTGCCACTGGATTCTGTTCAAAATATATTGTGAAATTTGGGGTCAAAGGTTGACGTGGTTAGGACAAACCTGCAGGGGAAGAGCTGAACAGATTGTCACTCTCAGATAAAAAATCTCTGAAAATGTGAAGCTCAGAAGGACAGCGATGACCTTTTTCAGTGCTGATGTCTAGTGGAGAGAGGCAGAGTCAGCATTATCTGACCTTTCCGCTTCATCCATCTGTCTTTACTGGCATGTGTGTAGTTTCCCAGGTTGTTTCAGTCAGAATAGCAGACCTGGTTACCTTCACTTTGTGACAGCTGAGATAAATAAATTCACGCACTCCAGAAACCTCTCTGGCTCTGTGAAGGCAGAGGCTTTCGGGCTTGGAGCTATTTTTACTTTGACTTGAAGTTTCTGTAATGTAAAAGGTCACAATGTTGAAGTCATGGCAGCTGCTTGTGCTCCTGATATTCATCTTTATATTGGAGATTCCAACTTTATCTAGAGGTTAAAACACATCCATCCATCCATCCATCCGTCTGTCTGTCTGTCTGTCTGTTTGTCTGCCTGTCTGCCTGCCTGTCTGTCTGTCTGTCTGTCTGTCTGTCTGTCCGTCCGTCCGTCCGTCCGTCCATCCATCCATCCATCCATGCATCCACCCATCCACTCACCTGGAACATAGCTGATCTTTTCATGGTTGTTCTCCAGACATAAAGGCTCTGTACCATTGGTGTGGGACCATGGGACTTGAGCCCCATTCCCACCTGTACCGGGTCGGCCCGGGCCGGGTAGCATAGGTTGTTTACATATCTGGGTGGCCTGGAATTTTCCCGGGCCAACCAAGGCTCATTCTCGGCCCTCTTCCCGAGGGGTACTGCTTCAGGCCGACCAGGGCCAACACGCCCACTGCTGACAGCAAATTCACACCTTCCATTAGAACAAGCCTCTGATTGGTGGGTAGAATCAGCCCATTCACACCTTCCATTAGAGCAAGCCTCTGATTGGTGGGTAGAATCAGCCCACATGGGCTTAAGGCAAGGATGTGTGGAATCAACCGGGCCAGGCTGGGGCCGACTGGGGCTACCCGGCCCGGGCCGACCCGGTACAGGTGGGAATGGGGCTTAAGTAAAGCAGGGTGACCTCAAGTCTAGGCTACAACACCATGACCTCACTGCCAGCATGTGACTGCATCCAGACATTATGATGTCACAGTAGGATCATCATTGAAATGTGATTCTATAGAGGAGTTTTAAAATATAGAAAGGACACTTTTATCCCCAGGAAATGAGACATAGCAACAGCAGACCTGGGAAACTGTATCAGAGGGAAGTACAGCATGACCTCACATCAGAATATGATCGTCATATAATCCACCAGTGAAGATGTGCGAATGGATCTTATTTCCTGCCATATTAGTGTGCTGAGTAATTGTCATTGATGTTGAAATTTTAGTGAGTACTAAGAGTGCAGCAGCATCATAACTGTCACACAGAAAGAGGTTTTTCTATGCATCTCTAATTCAGTCATGTTCGGGGGGGGGGGGGGGGGGGGTCGATCATCACCCTCTGTGAGGAGTCCCCATCATAAATGAACAGGCTCACATCTACCAACCATTGATTTAAAGAAGTTAGATGTTCAGTATAGTCTTATTACTTCGATCTGCAGGAACACTTTGAATGTATTTGGGGAAAACACTTATGAACTTAATTTTGATGGATATGAACGAGGAGCTTCTGCTGCACCATCATCAGTATGTGCTCAGAGGTAGCATCAGTCCTACGTCGGATGAGTTCTCAGAGCTACAATACAGTCATGGCCAATAAACAACTATATGTGGTTTTTCTCACTTCTACTAACAAATCATCATATTAAATAATTGTATGAATACATTTTTGGATCAGAAATGGATTTTTAAAGTAGAAAAGCCAAGCTTCTTCAATCAGATGGTGTTTATTTCTAACATTTAAAATAAGCCCTTCCTGGTTGTTCTTTTGTGGTTTTTCTGTGTAAAATAAAGAAGATGTTCTGGAAAGGAGATGCAGTAATGTTGGCATGTCTCCCTAACCCCATATGGCTCCTTGTACAGACAACAGAATGATGGTGCCTTTCATGTTGAGATAATTACATTCCCCCCACAAATGCTCTGTCGTCTGCAGCATGAGCCGTGGAGTAAGTTGCTGATTTGTCTGTTCATTGGGCTGAAATCCAACTGGATCTCATGCTGCTGCTCACTATTTCCTGGATTTGTGTGTGTGCATGTGTGTGTGTGTGTGTTTGTGTCTGTGAATTTGTGTGTGTGCATGCATTGCTGATATGAGCAAAGCTAATAAATCACGTTCTGTTTGAATGTAGACTTTGAAGATTTCAATGTCTTTCTAATATTAGTTAGTCTCTCTCTCTCTCTCTCTCTCTCTCTCTCTCTCTCTCTCTCTCTCTCTTAGTTTATGTGAAAGACTTACATACACAGTATTTGCCATTTGTGAGTAGAAGAAGGAGGTTTTGTGCATGCTTCTCTGTAATTATTAAGACAAAAATAAACACACATGCAGCAGATAGAAGGACTCTGTGCATGTCATTAGTGGCAACTACTTTCATGTGCCAGGAACAGAAAAGACTGCAAGCACAAGAAACATGAAAGAGGTACAAGAAAAAGCAAGGTGACAGTGAGGTGGTGAAAGGTTGCATGAGAATACAGCATGCACACTTGGAAGGAGATGAAAATAAAGTGGCTAAAATTGCTTCATGAACTTCATGAACATGTTTTGTTTAGAGCAGGGGTCTGCAACCATGGCTCCAGGTGATTCTTACGACTCTTGGAGAGTACAGATGCTTTTTTCTCCTCTCCCTCCGTCCTTATCCCAAGGCTCTTTGTCCTGTGTGTGCACGGGGCTTTCTGCATTTTTTCTGGAAACTGGAAATTATTTAAAATGGATCTGGTCAGTTGGTCTCTCAACGCGATTGACAAAATTTTTTCAATGATGAGAATGCGAGAAGGGGCTCCCGGATGCCCCTCTGGGACAGAGCCAGCTGGGCATATCATGGACTCCTGGAAAAAGTGGAATCTGATATGCCTCTCTCAACTGTCTGTAGAGGATTCTGAAGATGTTTGAATATTCGTCATTTTGGTGTCGGGATTCCTGCTGTTTGGCCTGAGCGGTTACCTGGCTTACCAGAAAATTAACAAGCTTTCTAGGAATATTGGCTCAATCCCGGAGCTCAGGGATGGAATCCATTGTGCTGTGAACTCACAAACTCATATAATTGTTGAGATGAGTCGTAAGCTTGGAACTTTGGCAGAGATTCAGGCTCTGGCACAAAAGGTGGATACCATCAGGGAGCGAGTGGACGGATCAGCACGGATTGGGATTGATTGATTACGCCATTAATGGATCTAGAGGGGTTGTAGACCAACAGGACTCTATGGCAGAGAGGAAATTATCTCTGTCTGTCCCCAAAACAATATTTTTATCTGAATCTGGTGCCCTTGAGCCTGTGAGGCTGAAGTGAATACTCCCCCCAGAAGAAAAGTGGAATGCTGCAGTCGCTATGGAAACTCTTTCTCCCTATCCCAGCCTGGGCGGGACTGTGAACCGGCCTTGTGTAATATCTGAAGTGTGTGTATATCTGTCTGAGGTGTTTTTTTGCATGGCAAAGCTGCCCTCTGTCACACCCGCTCATGTCTCCCCGTTTAGTTCAGCCTTGTGTCTCGTTGATTACTCCCACCTGCCTCTCGTTTCCCAATCACCTTAGCTCCCAACCCTCCTGTATTTAAACCCTGTCTGTTCTTTGTACTGTGTCGGATCATTGTTTCATTGTCCAGCGTGCTTCAGTATTAAAACCCTTTGAATGTGCTCACCTGTCTGCCTGTTTTCCTGCTCCGCGTTGGATCCTCATCTCATCTCAGCTCCGTTCCTCTCAGCAGCGCGCTGACAGAATGATCCGACCCAAACCCGTTGTGAGATCCAGCGAGGAGATTCTCCCGTGGGAGCACCTGCTTCAGTGGCTCACTCCGAGCCACCACCCAGCTTCTCCATCGCCTTCCCCTGCTTCAGTTCTGCCTCGCCGAAAACGCCGTCCTCGGCCATCAGCCGCAGCAATCCTCACTGCTCTCCCGGAACCGGACGAGGGGTCGGACCGGGAGCCGCTTCCGGATCGCTCCAGCTTCGTGGGCACCCGCCTGGCTGTGTGCTCCCCGGGAGTTGGCCCACGGCGTGGGGAGGCATGCCGGGCTCCACCGCAGCGGCTGGTCCCTGGACGGAGCCGCGAGCTCGCTGCAGTTCTGGCTCAGTGTGCCAACTTGGACACGCCCCCAGTCAGACCAGCAGTCCCGTCTCCGGTCCAACCAGCGCCTTCGTCATCTGCAGGCGGAGGAACCACGCCCACAGCCCAGCTGATGGAGCTCCAGGCGGAGCTTGACCGGATCCGCCAGCTCGTCAGCCTCCAGGAGAGTCACCTGGACACTCTATCCTCCCCGAACCGCCAGGAGAGGAGCGAGCCCGTCCACCCAGCGGAGCTCGCTGGTCTCCGGGCTGAACTGGCCCAGCTCCATCGAACCCTCAACCTCCAGGAGCTTCAGCTGGACGGGCTGTCCCCCCTGCTCTCACGGCTTCCAGCCCTACCAGTTCCACCACTTCCAGTCCAGCCTGTCCAGGCAGCCCCTCCTGCAGCTGCCTCGCCTCCACTCCAGAGGGCCCAGAAGCAGAAGGGACGGGCCCAGAAGCAGCCGTTTCCGGTTCTGGCCCCGAAGCGGACGGGTCGGCCCCAGCAGTCGGCGGTCCAGCAGTCGGCGGTCCAGCAGTCGACGCCCTCGGACCAGAAGTCGACGCCCCCGGACCAGAAGTCGACGCCCCCGGACCAGAAGTCGACGGTCCAGAAGTCGACGGTCCAGAATTCGACGGTCCAGAAGTCGACGGTCCAGGGCTCTGTGGCCGACGCCCCTGCCACTCCTGTGGCCGACGCCCCTGCCAGTCCTGTGGCCGACGTCCCTGCCAGTCCTGTGGCCGATGCCAGTGCTGTGGCCGACGCCTCTTCCTCGTGTTCTGAAGTCGACGCCTCTTCCTCGTGTTCTGAAGTCACTGCCTCTTCCTCGCGTTCTGAAGACGACGCCTCTGATGACGTCGCCTGTCCAGAAGTCGACGCCTCTGATGACGTCGCCTGTCCAGAAGTCGACGCCTCTGATGACGACGTGTCCGAAGTCGTCGCCCCTGATGACGACGTGTCCGAAGTCGTCGCCCCTGATGACGACGTGTCCGAAGTCGTCGCCCCTGATGACGACGTGTCCGAAGTCGTCGCCCCTGATGACGACGTGTCCGAAGTCGTCGCCTCCTCTTCTGATGACGACGTGTCCGAAGTCGTCGCCTCCTCCTCTGATGACGTCGCCTCCTCCTCTGATGACGTCCCGTCTGATGACGTCGCCTCCTCCTCTGATGACGTCCCGTCTGATGACGTTGCCTCCTCCTCTGATGACGTCCCGTCTGATGACGTCGCCTCCTCCTCTGATGACGTCCCGTCTGATGACGTCGCCGCCACGTCCGATGACGTCCCGTCTGATGACGTCGCCTCCTCCTCTGATGACGTCCCGTCTGATGACGTCCCGGCCACGTCCGATGACGTCCCGTCCGATGATGTCCCGGCCACGTCCGATGACGTCCCGTCCGATGACGTCCCGTCCGATGACGTCCCGTCTGATGACGTCGCCTCCTCCTCTGATGACGTCCCGTCTGATGACGTCGCCGCCTCCTCTGATGACGTCGCCGCCACATCCGATGACGTCCCGTCTGATGACGTCCCCGAAGTCGGCTCGTCTGACGACGTTGCCGCCTCCTCTGATGACGTCCTCGAAGTCGGCTCGTCTGACGACGTCGCCGCCTCCTCTGATGACGTCCCCGAAGTCGGCTCGTCTGACGACGTCGCCGCCTCCTCTGATGACGTCCCCGAAGTCGGCTCGTCTGACGACGTCGCCGCCTCCTCTGATGACGTCCCCGAAGTCGGCTCGTCTGACGACATCGCCGCTGCCTCGTCCTCTGAAGTCGGCTCGTCCGATGACATCGCCGCTGCCTCGTCTGGGGATGCTCTTTGCACTCAAGAGGCCGACGCTCCATCCAGCCCGGCGTCTCCACGGTCTCCGGTTCCGATGGTGGTTTTGAGGGCAACGCCGGCCCAGCCTGCAGTGACATTGTCGCCGGCCCAGCCTGCAGAGCTCCTCCTCTGCCGCAGGCGCCGGCCTCCAGAGGCCCGTCGCCTCCTCTTCTGCCGCAGGCGCCGGCCTCCAAGGGCCCGTCGCCTCCTCTTCTGCCGCAGGCGCCGGCCTCCAAGGGCCCGTCGCCTCCTCATCTGCCGCAAGCGCCGGCCTCCAAGGGCCCGTCGCCTCCTCATCTGCCGCAGGCGCCGGCCTCCAAGGGCCCATCGCCTCCTCATCTGC
This sequence comes from Nothobranchius furzeri, assembly GCF_043380555.1. Lineage (NCBI taxonomy): Eukaryota > Metazoa > Chordata > Actinopteri > Cyprinodontiformes > Nothobranchiidae > Nothobranchius > Nothobranchius furzeri. The sequence continues at coordinate 62,333,711 of NC_091746.1, forward strand.
CGCAGGCGCCGGCCTCCAAGGGCCCGTCGCCTCCTCATCTGCCTCAGACGCCGGCCTTCCAGTGCTCGTCGTCTCCTCCTCTGCCTCAGACGCAGGCCCCCAGAGCTCGTCGTCTCCTCCTCTGCCTCAGACGCCGGCCTCCAAGAGCCTGTCGTCGCCTCCTCCTCTACCCCTCTGCTGGTCCCTCTGTTCCTCTGGGCCCTTCCTCCTGGTTCCCCTCCTCCCACCCTGCTCCTCGTTCCTGTGGGCGTCTGGGATCCGCCCCTTGAGGGGGGGGGGGGGGGGGGTACTGTCACACCCGCTCATGTCTCCCCGTTTAGTTCAGCCTTGTGTCTCGTTGATTACTCCCACCTGCCTCTCGTTTCCCAATCACCTTAGCTCCCAACCCTCCTGTATTTAAACCCTGTCTGTTCTTTGTACTGTGTCGGATCATTGTTTCATTGTCCAGCGTGCTTCAGTATTAAAACCCTTTGAATGTGCTCACCTGTCTGCCTGTTTTCCTGCTCCGCGTTGGATCCTCATCTCATCTCATCTCCGCTCCTCTCAGCAGCGCGCTGACAGCCTCTCTGTGGAGAAAAACTCTTAAGTGCATTTTTTCCCTCCCCCTGACTCTATCCTCATATAAACCCTCTTGATCGATAATGGTAGCGCGACTCAGGTTGCGAATGACCACAGTCACCAATTCTTGTCATTTGTCTTTGTATGTATGTCTGATCTCAGAATTGTGTGTACTGAAACTCTAATTTCCCTCTGGGATTAATAAAGTATTTTTGAATTGATTTGAATTGAACTCTCATTAATTTTGGATAGAAATGATAAACAAACAAACCCATCTTTTGATATTAGATATAATAAAGATTTGGGTTTTTACAGTTTTACAGTTGTTCATGAAATAATTAAAATTATTTTTCACAACAGAACAACACTAAAAGCACCAGTACTATTTTAGTTCTTTTCTTTTTTTCTTACATAATTTTCTGTAGATGCAATCATCTAATAATAATGCTCTTTTTGTATATTTTCTTAACTTCAAAACCTATTAAAATACTTATACTTGTTTGAAAATATTGTATTTAAACTTTTCCATTTTGAAAATGTGCAGAGCCACAACACAGATGCTCTTTTCAGGTAGGTTAAATTCAGAGCAGATTCTCTCTGCTGGGAAGACTGAGGTCCTCTGGAGTACAGGAGGTGCTCCTAAAGATATTCCTTGAGTCAGTGGTGGCACCAGCCATCTTTTATGATGTGGTTTGTTTGGGCAGCAGCTTATCTGCTGCTGAGAGGAAGGGATTAGATAATGTCATCAAGGGACCAGCTCTTTCCTACGATGTCCCCTTGATCCAGTGCAGGAGGTTGGAGATAGAAGGACTCTAGCGAAAATACCATTACTGTTTGACAAGGTGTTCCAGCCCATGCATGAAGCTCTAGAGCTGGAGATCTCTTTCAGTGACAAACTTGCATCCTAATTGCACGAAGGAAAGTCACTGCAGCTCCTTCCTCCCAGCAGCTGTTAGAATTTGCGAACACCACTGCTCCCAACAAACCCATAATCTCTTTTGCATCTCTTCATGTCTGCCGTTTTTGTGATTCACACATTTCTGTTATTCTAGCTCCATCCACTGATGGATGGAATGTTTACTTTATAATGTGCCTTGAGTCGACACGATGTCATTTGGTGTTGAATAAATAAATGGAATAGAATTGATTCTTGCATTTGCACAGCTTCCCACGACTACTCAGCCATCTTTTTTAATCCACTCAGTATTTGTAATATTTAGATTAAAAAAAGTGTATTCAGCATTTAGAATTTTGGAGTGTTATGTTTTCTTGTTGTTTACTCTTTAATTTTACTTCCTCTTTATTGTTTATGTTTTAATCCAGTCTAATCCAAATTTATTTATGTAGCACATTTATCAACAGCATGACATCTGACAAAAGTGCTTTTACTTTTCTTTTTACCCCTGTTGTGAATGTAACTGGAGCTGTGACATCAAAATGTCCTCACCCAGGGGTCAATAGAGATTCTCTCTTCTATACTGTTCCTTTTAGACACAATAGAACTATGAAAGGTTTTGTTTTTGGGTTCAACAGCAGCTGAACACAACACATTTATGTATCTGTGCAACTTTTTTGTCTTTCTTATACCAGAAAATCCTCGGTTAATGATTATATAATAATTATGAGCAGCCCTAAAAACTTGTAATTGTGATTTAATGCAGCCTGACTCATAAAATAATCCCATTTCAACGCTGATTTTATTCCCACTGTAAATCCAAAGGACTACTACATTTTTTATGTTATCAAGGGGACACACTTTATCCAGGTTTTGGAGAATGAAGGTTTTTGTCCAGTAGATATTTGGTTAAGTCCCACAGTCATTGCATGCACATGTCATAGTTGTTATATATTTGCGTTGTGCCCTTGAGCATGCCCATAAACTGCTCCAGGCTGACTGTAACATCTTATCATGACCTTGCAGTCTCTTGGCAGCAGGTTGAGTAAGTGCTTCATTAAGGAAACCAGCAGCAGTAGGTCTACCAGTGTTACGCGCCCTGTCCACCCAAGAGTCTAAATCACCTTGGCACACAGGGAAAGCATTTAAGCCGCCTTTAATAATGATTAATACACCTTCACCACAACACAAAATAGGCCTCCGAACCCCGTCATCCATCACCGATATGAAACTCCATCCTCTACAACACTTAAATTACATTCATTAGTTGCAGCCTGCAGTGCTGCAGCTTCTTGGGAGGTAGTGTGGTAATTGCTCTTATATCAGTCTGTTAAGTGATTGTGAAATAAAACTAAATAAATTAGGAAAAATGAGTGCAGGAGTTGGTTTCATGACAAATCCAATGAGCAGGATTACAGACTTCTAACTGTGGGTCTTTCTCAGAAACCTCAGCTCCATTAGAGGATCTGGGATACCCACTTAGTGGTCAGCCAGTTAATAATCTATCACTGATCTCCCAATGCTGGATTCAATGTACACGGTTAGGCTCGGCCTAGTGTTAACATTTGCGTGTATTTTAATGAGACTCTCCAGCTTAGTTCAGATCCGCACAATCATTCATGCATGAGCTTTACTCACACTGATTCATCACTTAGTGTCCACAAGCTTATGTGTAGCCATTGGAGATGAATGTGGTGAACGGTAAAGCAGAATTTGCATCAGAATCAGGTTAAAGGAAGAATAATGCACATCTATTATCGCATGACAATGCACAAACAAACACTAAGACCACATGCATCATATAATTCATCCATCATTTTAGTAAATCTTAAACAGATTTATTTGAATATTTGTCACATGGTATGGTTTAATAGATCTCCATTTTCCAGAATATTGTGTGATTTTGGAGTTTAAAATGTGATCTAATTTGTGTCTGAAAGCATTGAATTCAATCAACATCAGTTAGTGACTGAATTATGTTTTCAGCATATCAAAAATTAACTCATTCATGCCACAGATGAGTGGGTCAATCTAAACTCTACATGTAACTTGTTAGTTAGTCTATTTTTCCCATCATTATATTTTTCCCCCTTTCAGTTCACAAATCCTTTAATTATTACACCCATGTAGCACGCAACACAAAGGATAAAACAAACTCCTTTTTCCCCTTCTGCCCTTAACAGATTCCTTCGTCCTGCGGTCCTTGACTGATTCATCTGGCTTCCATCTCTTTGGATGACATTGGTTGCATCTAAATAAAACTGACTTTTGGGGGAACCATTGAATATTAGCATACTTGATTATTTCCTGATCATTTTTATATTTATTGAAATCACTTCCTCCGCTGTTGGCAGCAGAAGTGACGCCGCCAACAGCGGCTTGCTCTGAGGAAGACTGCAGTAGTAGTCGAAACGTCAGCAAAAAAGGTAAAACAACTCTTTTCTGTGTTAAAAAATAATTAAGTTATAGAGTTCGAAGAAACACACAGAAAGAACCCACAAAATATGTTTAATAAGCGTGTAATCATTTAAATAAAGCAGCAAGAGGCAGCTTTATTCTCAGTTGATCATTTCTACATTGGTTTGGCTCACACTAGGAAGATGTGGGTTGTTTAGCACGCTGAAGCGGTACAGGACATATGTACAAGCACAATGGTTCATCTTTGGTCAATGGTAAAGAGAATTCTTAAATAGCATCACATCACACCATGCAGACAAAGAAAGTTTTAAAGATCTCCAAGCAACAAATCTCAGAACACAGATTTGTTTAGTGGTATCATTACCCTCAAGTGCTTTCCGATGACTTGTGAACATCTTTGGTAGGAGCTGTGGCTTAAATCTGGGTTCAAATGTATTGAAAACATGAGTAAAGTTGACCTTCAAACATGTTAGGTTGTTGTTTATCCCCTAATTTCTATTGTAACATTCAGTATTTTGGAGTTGAAACGGCTTTGCTTCCATTTCTGGTCCAACATGGAGTTAAAACTGATTCGTCATTTTCCACACCGGGCTGACGCTGGTTATTTTCATCTCAGAAAGTAAGTAGGTAGATGTGAAAGGGTAATTTAAACCTTAATCAACCTGCTGTCAGCTGCATTTTTCTGCAGGTAGATTTAAATCAGACTAGAGGACTTTGATGTGATGCCACGTCTCACCTGACCGATTCTGGACTACGTGTCATGGCAGCTTCTTACAGAGGAGTTAAACTGTCTACTGGTTTCACACTTTCTCTGTTCAATAAGAACACTCATGTTATGCGTGTTAGTGAAGATAGTTCCAGAATCATGCACAAATTCATTTTAACAAACGTGCTTTCAAATTTGTCTTGTCAGAACTAGATCATGAACCAATATTAAACTCATAGATCACCATAAAGCTCACATGCTTTAATGTTCTTTTTACACATCTTTTTTCTTGCAGAGAAAGGACACTTTTAAAACTTATTAAAGGGTTTGGCTGTTTTACCAAGGATTGAGCACCATTTATTATTTTATGCCTATAACTTGCTCAACTCCAACATACATCATCATCACCTGCCTAGAATTGCTGGTCAGGTTATCAAAATAATGCATTAGGGCACAATTTCAAAAGATGCTCCCTCAATTATTTCTTGGGTAATGAAAAGATGGTTGTAGGACCCCAGGTGCAGGTGTAGAAAGGAGGATACAGGCAAGAGACTGGATAACAAGAAGATCTGATACAAGTCAATGAAACCAGGATATACTGAGATCCTGTAGACACATAGTATGTATCTTGTAAATGAAGATACTTTTCTACACACTAAGTGAAGATATAAGGAACCAAAATGATTCCTTCAAAAACTCAGACCAAAGTGGAGATGTGAGAATTCTCTTTGTCAGCATTTGCTTGTGGAGGTGAATAACTGGGGTTTCAGGATTTGCAATGTCACGGTCCACAAGAAAAAAGCTCTGAATTCACATTCACACTCATTTTCTTGTTTTTATAAGTCGGTAACAAGATGGCGCCTGTGCCTGGCTTAGCCACGGTCACCGGCCACTTTTTCAAACTTTTCTCCACTAACCTCCTCTTTTCCACCTTGCTCCTGTCTGTGATCCTCTTCGGTAGTGTCCCTGCTACCATCTCCTATGATCGCCAGACTCTTTTGTCCTTCCGTTCGTTCACGATCGCCCAAGACGCACCGAGGATGTACCATCCTGTTTGTTTATCTGAGTGGCGCACTGGCCCGGAACCAATCCACAGTCCCGAGCTGCGCACCTCCAGCTATGTTGTCCGGTCCCGGGAAAACTTCGGAGGAAAAGAGGTAAACGAGCAGGAATCCAGGTGAGAATAAGACTTCTCTTAAAGCGTGGTTTATCTGGTAAACATCGGCGTGATCTTCTAGCTTCTTGTCCTTTGTTTGGCGACCTGAGCCCCACTTCTGTATTCCCGTCAGGCGGCGTTGCGGCGCGTTTTCTCCATCCAAGTTTTTTAAGATCTGTTTATCCTCATTCCTCAGTGGTTTCTCCTCCTGTTCCCTCCATAAGTGGTTTTTATAAACACCGTGGATCTAACCCTGCTAATTTACGTCCACTAACTCCAGCTGTTTCTGTAGTTTCTGATTCCTCCACCTCACTCAGCATGGCTCTATTAAATACCTGCTCTGTTAACAATAAGTCTTTCCTGCTCAATGATATAATTCTCTCTAAAAACCTGGATTTTCTGTTTGGCAGCAAACATCTGATTATTCTTTTCTGATTGAACTCTGCCCGAGTGTTTATTCTTTCCTTAGCCAGCCCCGGGGTTCTGGTCGTGGTGGAGGCCTAGCTGTTGTTTTCAGAGACCATCTTCCATGTAGCTCTACAACCTCTGGTCACTTTGCTTCCTTTGAACTGCAGCTGATTAAAGTCGGGCGTAAGGACCCGTTCTACTGTGCTGTGGTCTATCATCCACCTGGTCCAAACAGTTCTTTCCTTCAGGAGTTTAGTGACTTTCTATCCTCCACTGTGAAGCTGTCCAGACTAGAGATTGTTGGTGACTTTAACATCCACGTTGATGATCCCTCTGATCACTTTGCCATGAATTTCTCCAGCCTTATAGACGCCCTCAGCTTTACCCAGCATATTTCTGGCCCCACACACACCAGGGGGCACACTCTAGACCTTGTTTTTATCCTGAGTCTAAATGCTGACATTGTTTGTCCTGAGGACGTTTATATTTCAGATCACCATTGCATTTTCTTTAACTTGTCAGTTTCTGCGTCCCCACCTCCTGCTCGCCGTATGGTTAGTTCTCGTTTTCTTAATGAGAGCACAGATAGCAATTTTTCTGCTGCATTTGATCCACCCTGTTCTTCTGATAACGACCCAGATTCCTAAACTTCTCAGTTTAACGAGCACTGCCTCTCCATTCTGGACAACATCTGTCCTGTCAGAACCAGATCAGTTCCAGCAGTGAACCCTACTCCCTGGTTTAATGACAGCCTTCACAGCCTAAAGCGCCATTGCAGAAAAATTGAGCGTTTGTGGAAGAAAACCTATCTCCACGTCCATCTGCTGCACCTAAAGGATCTTCTGACATCCTTTAACTCTGCAGTCAGAGACGCTAGGGTTTTTTTATTTGTCCAACCTGGTGTTCCAGAGCAAAGGGAACCCCAAGGTGCTGTTTAACACCATCAGCAGCATCGTGTCTCCTGCCTCTCCTACAACTTCCATCCACTCTGTTACAAACTATGAGAACTTTCTGTCTTTCTTTGTGGACAAAGTCAATAAGGTTAGATCTAGCATCTCTCCCTCAGCCTTATCGCTGCCTGTCCCGATTCCAACCAGGCCCATCATCCTAGATAGCTTTGCTCCTGTTTCTTTGCCTGAGTTAACCAAACTAGTTAACTCTATGAAGACCTCTGCATGCCCCCTCCACATCTTACCCTCATCTTTGTTTAAAAGTGCTTTTCAGTCCATCGGTCCCAGCGTGCTCTCTATAATTAATGCCTCTCTGGTCTCTGGTCAGGACCCTGCTTACTTTAAGAACACTGTAATCCACCCGCTTCTTAAAAAACTGAGTCTTGACCCCTCTCTCCATAGCAGCTTCAGACCCATCTCTAAACTTCTGTTCATCTCCAAGATCTTGGAAAAGGTTGTGGCTAAACTAACAGCTGCTCTTGATGAACGTAACATCTATGATAGCTTCCAGTCAGGTTTTCGTAGAGCTCATTCTACTGAAACAGCTCTTCGTAGGGTCTCTAATGACCTTCTGACTCACAGTGATGCAGGGGACTGTTCTGTTCTGGTCCTGTTGGACCTGACTGCAGCCTTTGACACTGTTGACCATCACCTGCTACTGGAGAGGCTGAGAGACTGGGTAGGTCTATCAGGAACTGCTCTGGAGTGGTTCTCCTCTTATCTATCTGAGTGCTCCTTTTCTGTGACCGTCTCCAAGTTTAGGTCCTCCACCACCTCCCTTACCCATGGTGTCCCACAAGGTTCTGTGCTGGGGCCTCTGCTCTTCCTCCTCTATCTGCTTCCTCTTCAGCACATCCTGAGCTCCTTCAAAGGAATCTCCTACCATCTTTATGCAGATGACATCCAACTGTACTCTCCTTTAAGCCCCATGAGATGTCTAAGCTGCAGCTATTACACACCTGCTTAGACTCTATCAAAACCTGGATGGCTGGGAGTTTTCTACAGTTGAATGAAGATAAGACTGAGATCCTCATCTGTGCCCCAGACAAGCTGGTTCCCAAAGTCAGAGACTCTCTTGGTCAGCTTGCTTCTCACACCAAACCTTCCGTCAGGAATCTTGGTGTGACCTTTGACCCAGCTCTCACCCTGGATTCTCATGTCAGTTCTCTTGTTCGCTCTTCCTTCTTCCATCTCAGGAACATTGCTAAGCTGAGTCCCATTCTGTCCCGCTCTGAACTTGAGACAGTTATCCACACCTTCATCTCCTCACACTTAGACTACTGTAACTCTCTTTTCATGTGTCTGAGCAGAACCTCCTTGAACCGTCTACAGGTGGTTCTGAATGCCTGTGCTCGGCTTCTGACCAAGTCCTCCAAACACACCCACATCACCCCGCTTCTCCTCCAGCTTCACCGGCTGCCAGTCAACTTCAGGGTTCATTTCAAGATCCTGGTTCTGGTCTATATGGCCTTACATGGACAAGCACCATCTTACATTGGTGATCTTCTTAGTCCCTACACCCCCAGCAGGTCCCAGAGGTCCAGTGACCTAAGCCTACTGGTTGTGCAGCACCAGGCTAAAGACCAAAGGTGACAGATCATTTTCTGCTGTGGCCCCCAGACTCTGAAACTCTCTCCCCCTGAGCCTGAGATCAGTGGACTCGAAGGACTCCTTTAAAAAGCAGCTGAAAACTTACCTGTTCAAGCTGGCTTTTGTGTGACCTTAATCACCCTCTCCTTGTTCCGCTCTCCCGACCTATTCCACCTTCCTCAGGATCCACTGATTTCCCTCTTTCCTTTTCATACTCTCTCATTCTTTACATTTTTAATCACAATAGTCAATTTTTTGCTCATTTTAAATATATTTTTAATCATTTTCTAAATTATTTTTTTATATTTTTACATTCTTTGTTTTTGTGAAGTGCCTCGTTATTTTTATCTTGAGAGGCGCTATAGAAATGATATTCTTCTTCTTCTTCTTCTTCTTCTTCTTCTTCTTCAATACAGGGGAGACTATACAACATGTCACAATATATTGCGATACATTCAGCCAGATGTTGTTAGCAACTTTTTTAGACCGAATTTATTGCAGGAAAATTAAAAAAATAATCCAAACTGATACGTAACATGTTTACCATGAGGTATCTGAACCATAACAGAGGGATTTACATTTCAATGGTGGAAACAAATACCCATGGCACACTGCTGCCAATAGCAGTTGGCCTTTGAACTACACCAAAATGAAGGAAAATTCACAAATGTTTGCATGTAAATTCTTCCAAAAACTCTATACACTGCTTTTGAATATCGATGTAATATCAGTTCCAGATGACCTTCGATTTCTTTCACTATTTTGAAATGCAATTGCAAATGTTAAACTATAGTGGCATGAGACCATGCAGCTCAGTGAGATGCTGCTTTAGGTGCTTTAGTGGTCACAGAAACACCAATGGAAAGCAACACCAGTTATATCTTTTAATCTGTTGAAAAGAAAGAGGAGTCTTTTAAAAACTGTTTGTCCCAACAAAACCTGTAGCGCTCTTTAATCGAAGATATCCTCACATAGTAGCAGGAGTCCCTTTGTTCTGGTTTCACACACTCTACCTACATTTAACATCTAGGTTCTGAATTCTTTAACACCACCGTGGAGCAAGAGGTAGGAACATGATAATGAGAAAGGAGGATCGACTCAAAACGAAGCTAACATTTCATAAAAATGCAGAGAAGGCCAGAAATATTTTCCATTGTGTTGTGTTTTTTGCTTTTGCTCCACCCTCTGACATCCCAGGAGGCGTTTGGATTTATTTCTGCCGCTGCTTTAATATTAGCTCTGGTGGTTCAGCACCTCCGTCGAACTCTCAAACAGCCGTCAACAAACACAAATACGACCCACTTCCTTCTCTCTCCTCACATGACACACACACACACACACACACACACACACACACACACACACACACACACACACACACACACACACCGACAAATACCAACAAACAAAAGAGATTCACCTCCACAGACAAACACACACCTGTGAGAACATTTGTAGAAGTGAGCCAAGACACACACTCACAGTTTGGTCCACGGGAATATCTCACCCTGGTGGGGTTTGACACCTACTTTGTTTTCACTTCCCTCTCATCCATTTGCTCAGTTTCTCTTTAAAGCTTATTTTTCAGCCACTTAACGTCGTAAATGATGTGAGAACATCTGTTTGGGTGGAGATTTGTCTTGTTCTGGGGTGAAACCTCTTTTTTTTTGGTGCATTGAAATTACAATATGATTCCCCCAGCGGGCTGGTCATTTTGTGCTGCATGTCAGGAAACCACAAAAGGCTTTTCTATCCATCACACAGCTCTCTGTTGCTACGGCTCAGATAGACTTCCCTGTCATTACCTCAGACGTGTCATGTGATGTTCCCTGAATGTAAACACGAGAGAGTCCGTGCTGGGGTGATTAAAAAAACTCTCATCATCTGCCCGAGGGAGACTGGTGTTTAAACTGCTGTTGCCATGGGAACAGACATTTGTTAAAGATGGCAGCTGGAAAATTTTGTTGCTGCGTCGGTATTATTGTGGAAACGCAATTAAAAAGTTCAGAGTAGACATCACAAAACAAATTTGCGCTAATCAAATGCATGCATGCTGTCCACTAACACATGTGCATCTGTCATGATCTTTAGGTGATGATGCGGCTCAGCGTCGCTGATTTGTAGCCACGAAGACAGGAAGTGATTCAGATAATAAACAGAAGGACTGATGTGTTTGAAGTGAGGATGGAGAACATTTCATGATTTAATATGGAACATGTAAACATGAGTCTGAATCTGATGCTGGTAATTTAAAAATTAAATAAGTTTAAACATCTGTACTCACTAAATAAAACAAACCACATTTTTCTATTTTTATTAGCCTTTTTTAAAATACTCACATTGTACTCTAGCACTGTTTAAGGCTATATTTAAATAATCTTGTATTAAAATCAGATCTGATATTTACGAACATGCTGACACACAGCATGTTCTCTACAGAGCCACATTTCATCAGTTCATGTTGCTGCTTTATTAGTTTTTATTGACTTAAGATAAAATAATCTTCAGATAAATACATTATTTTAGTTTTAAATTGAATTGTTTATTGACCAAGAGCAGAACGATGACCGCGCGTCCACCAAAGGGACAAAGTCTAGGTCTCAACAGAGCAGGCTCCTAAAGAGCGTACTAAACCTGTTAAAGAGGTAGAGCGCTAGAAACGTGGAAACATTTATGTCATAAATCAAATCATGCGGACCAAGCTCTGACACCGGTCATACAGGGACCCAACAGCCCATATCAGAGGGCCTAGTACCCCTTACTCCTGGAGTACCCCCACAGGGCCCCCCAAGGAACGCGGTCAAATGCCTTCTCCAAATCCACGAAACACATGCAGACCGGTTGGGCAAATTCCCATGCACCCTCCAGGACCCCCTATGGGCATAGAGCTGGTCCAGTGTTCCACGGCCAGGACCAAAACCACATTGGTTCTCCTGAATCTGAGGTTCAACAATCCGATGGACCCTCCTCTCCAGAACCCCTGAACAGACCTTACCAGGAAGGCTCAGGAGTGTGATCCCCCTGTAGTTGGAACACACCCTGCGGTCTCCCTTTTTAAATAAGGGAACCACCAACCCGGTCTGCCAGTCCAGTGGGACTGCCCCCGATGTCCACGCAATATTGCAGAGCCGCGTCAGCCAACACAGCCCCACAACATCCAGAACCTTAAGGAACTCCGGACGGATCTCATCCACCCCTGGAGCCTTGCCACAGAGGAGCTTTTTAACCACCTCAGTGACCTCAGCACCAGAGATTTGAGAGGCCAACCCAACGTCCCCAGACTCTCCTCACTTGAAGATGTGTCAGTGGGATTGAGGAGGTGTCGAAATATTCTGCCCACCGATCTACAACGCCCTGAGTAGAGGTCAGCAGCACACCGTCCCCACTATAGATAGTGTTGGTAGCGCACTGCTTTCCCCCTGAGGCGCCAGATGGTGGACCAGAATCTCCTCGAAGCCCGTACGGAAGTCTTGCTCCATGGTCTCTCCGAACTCCTCCAATGCCCAGGTTTTTGCCTCGGCGACCACCCGAGCCACGTTCCGCTTGGACTGCCGGTACCCGTCAGCTGCCTCTGGAGTCCCACAGGCCAAAAAGACCTGATAGGACTCTTTCTTCAGCTTGAAAGCATCCCTAACCGCTGATGTCTAACAGCGGGTTCGGGGGTTACCACCATGCAGGCACAGACAATCCTGCGACCACAGCTTCAATCGGCTGCCTCAACCATGGAGGCATGGAACAGGGTCCATTCAGACTCAATGCCCTCCGCCTCACTCGGAACATTTTGGAAGTTCTGTCGGAGGTGGGAATTGAAGCTCCTTCTGACAGGAGACTCTGCCAGATGTTCCCAGTAGACCCTCGCAATACGTTTGGGCCTGCCTGGTCTGACTGGCATCCTCCCCCACCATCTGAGCCAACTCACCACCAGGTAGTGGTCAGTTGACAGCTCTGCTCCTCTCTTCACCCGAGTGTCCAAGACATGCGGCCGCAGGTCAGATGAAACAACAACAAAGTTGATCATCGAGCTGTGGCCTAAGGTATCCTGGTGCCAAGAGCACATATGGACACCTTTATGTCTGATCATGGTGTTCATTATGGACAATCCATGACTGGCACAGAAGTCCAATAACAAAAGACCACTCGAATTCAGATGTTCCTCCTAACCACACCTCTCCAGGTCTCACTGTCGTTGCCCACGTTAGCGTTAAAGTCCCCCAGCAGAACGAGGGAGTCTCCGGAAGGAGCACTTTCCAGCACCCCCTCCAAGGTCTCCAAAAAGGGTGGGTAGTCTGAACTGTAGTTTGGTGCATAAGCACAGACCACAGTCAGAACCCATCCCCCCACACGTAGGCGGAGGGAGGCTACCCTCTCATTCACTGGGGTAAACCCCAACGTACAGGCACCAAGATGGAGGGCAACTAGTATGCCCATCCCTGCTCAACGCCTCTCAGTGGGAGCAACTCCAGAGTGGTAGACGGTCCAACCCCTCTCAAGGAAACTGGTTCCAGAGCCAGAGCCATGCGTTGAGGTGAGTCCAACTATATCTAGTCCGAACCTTTCAACCTCACAGACCAACTCAGGCTCCTTCCCTACCAGAGAGGTGACATTCCATGTGCCAAGAGCCAGCTTTTGTAGGCCGAGGATCAGACCGCCAAGGTCCCCGCCCTCAACTACCACCCATCGCACACTGCGCCCAACCCCTTTTGGCCCCTCCCACGAGTGGTGAGCCCATGGGAAGGGGGACTCACATTTCCTCTTCGGGCTGTGCCCGGCCGGGCTCCATGGATGAAAGCCCGGCCACCAAGCGCTCGCCAGCGTGCCCCACCTCCAGGCCTGGCTCCAGAGGGGGGCCCCGGTGACCCACGTCCGGGCGAGGGAACACGGAATCCATTTATATAATTCATCGTAAGAGGTCTTCGGGCCAAATAAATACATTAAAATAATGCCATACAAATAAGTAATACAGATTAAAATAAAACAGATATAATTTCAAGTGGCACTGTGTATTTTTCCTGTCGATAGGGGGCAGTAGATGCCTAAATCATTGCAAGCAAGCAGTATTTTTGCATTGGAGTACGGCCTTACCAGCGGATGCCCATTAGGGTCAAAACGCCCTGGGGAGTGATAACTTTAGCAAAATAACAAGCACGTGTTTTAGCACGTACTGGCTCAAGAAAAATCTTTAAAAATAAGAAAAAGTTGCATAGTATTCCTTTAGTGAAAGCAGGATGAGGCGGCTCACAGCAGAGCTGTGGTCCTCTTTCGTTCCTGCTCAGTGATGGAGAGGACCGCACAGACACATCCATGTCTTGTCATCATCCGTCAGGAGAAGAGCAGGAAGTTTGTACATGTGAGGAGGGGAGGCTCAGTCATGTCCTCTTTGGTGGAGAGTCTACTGCTTTTTAGTTTTTGTCTACCAGCTGTTAGCAGATAAGGGACTTAAAGATATAAAGTAGTATTTTATTTTACTGATGAACATATTTGTAAAACAACAAAAAAAAAAAAAAAAAGAAAAGAAAAAAAACCACCTTTAGCTGCTTTTTTTCTTTATTGTCTCCGAGTCAGGATATTTTAGTATCACAGCAGCAGAGCAGATTCACAATGGTAGCAAATAAAGATAAAAATAAAGAATTAAATGAACTAAAAATATTCAAATGATTCTTTACCGTTGCTCAACAAAACATAGTGCCTTTGAACTTTACAAATATCACATGGCCTGTTTTTCCATGTTGTAGGTCTGCCGCTGAAACAATAAAATCAGTGGAATAACACATCACAAAGGTATAACACTAGTTAATTATCGTACATTTATTATAAAGAAATGTGAGCAGAAGGTCATGAAAACATTTCTGCCTTTAAATACAAAGAAATTGGATTTACTTTAGTAGATTTGTTTCATCAGAGGAAAGAACAGCAGCCTTTGTCAGCGAGCTTTTAAATGAAAGCACAGCGCGACCTGACATCAGACTCGACCAGACTCGGGTTTCTCATTCTTATTTCACTAAACCTGGTGACGACACATGAGTCAACCATATTTTTCCATCAGACTCATCATTTCACTTCTAATAGTTTGAATGACATTTAGATTTGAATTATGACTTACTCTTCCTTGATAAGAAATGTCCAGCACAAATGTAATACTTTCAACCATTTTGGAGTCCATGTCATCTGTAAAAGTTGATTTTCTCAGGTGTCTTCCAAAAACTCTCAGCTGTTTTTGATTCTAGGTCTTGGTCACAGTTGTTCAAATGACACGTTTTAAGAATAAATTACATCTGAGGTAAACCATTTTTTGTCCATGCAGGTTTTGGGGTCCAACATTATAAAGCATATTCAAATGTCCAAAAAGCTTCTAAAACCAGAAATATATATATACTGTATATATGTTTATGTTAATGTATTTAGCAGACGCTTTTGTCCAAAGCGATCTATATCTATCTATCTATCTATCTATCTATCTATCTATCTATCTATCTATCTATCTATCTATCTATCTATCTATCTATCTATCTATCTATCTATCTATCTATCTATCTATCTATCTATCTATCTATCTATCTATCTATCTATCTATCTATCTATCTATCTATCTATCTATCTATCTATCTATCTATCTATCTATCTATCTATCTATCTATCTATCTATCTATCTATCTATCTATCTATCTATATATATATATATATAAAACATTAAGTGTATAATCTGTGACAAGATGTTTCAAAACTCAAGAGTAAACAGATTAAATAGTTTGTTAAAGGAATACTAGGCATACCCTAAAGTCATTTTAGTAGAACCAAAGTGAAACTTATCTTCTCACCGTGCGTTTGTGTTTTTAACACCTTAATCTAACTGCTGAAATGTCTCCCCAGCATTCCCCAGTGCCTACAGGAGTGGTTCATCACCACATTAAACAAATCAGCTGTGCTCTCCTGGAAGCAGACTGCAGCACTGCGATGTAAGCTACATTTTTTCTATGTCCAACAGGTAGCGGCTCGCCACTCTGAAGCTGCAAGTGTAATATTCAGGTCACAGGGGAGCGGTGGAGGTCTGAGCAACATTTCATAACTCTTTTAAGCAATGAATCCCAACTAGAGGCCCACGGGTTACTTCTGGCTGCCAAACAGTTCCACCCGGGCCCTCAACCCTTTGGGCCCTGAAGGTTGGTCTATGCTTGACGCGTCCGCGAGGTTCGTATGGCTCAGCACGGAAAAGTTGCGTCATTTTAACAACCACGCCCCTCCACCGCGCTTCCGCACGGCCCAAACTTTCCGCACCATGCACCTAGGAAATTTTTTAACCACGCGGACGGTCGGACGCGGAAAAACATGGCGGACTGGCAAGAACTAGTGAGGCAGAGGTTCGTAAATACAGACATTTGTATTATTCAGCTCTCAGAGATCACCGGGATCAACATGTTGTTAATATTTCTTGGAGAGAAATAGCTCTCACTGTCGGAAAAGACGAGGACGCTGTTAAAAATGCTGAAATGCCATGTTGTAAACAGTAATTTTTACTTCTACTATGGTGTAGTGTTGGCTGCATGCCGTAGAGCTCCATGCTGCCCCCTACAGTTTGGGAGAATATTGGCTCACCGCAGAGACAAGCCGCACGAACCATAAACGCTGCAAGTTGTGAAGCGCTTTCCATCCGCGAGCCGCATCACCAAGCGGAAAGTAAATGCGTCATAAACCAAGCTTGACGCCCCCTAAATGGGGGACTTTGAAGTTTAGCAGCAAAATTCATGTCTCAAATATCGATAATTGTTTACGTTCTCCAAACACATTAAAACTACAATCAAAACAGAAGCGCATCTGGCCCTCATGGTGTCTGCTGGAAAAACCTCCGGCCCTTGAACAAATTCAGTTGAGGACCCAAGCTGTAAAAGGTCATTTTAGCACATACTGGCTCAAGAAAAATGATTTAAAAGCTAAAAAAGTTGCATAGTATGGCTTTAAGACATTTATTTCAAATAAATGAGAAAATCGTTGATGCGGTTGAATAGACTGCAATGTTAAATGTGACGCACACAACCAGCTCTAACTGAGGAGCCTGGGGGGGGGGGGGGGGAATAATTCACAACCAATAATTTCTCTTAAAGTTCTACTTTACTCATATCTTTATTACATTAGCAGTGGTCTGTAGTAGGAATACATGCCTTGTAAGTTGCTCTCTGGGGAAAAAAAGCTCCAGCGCACCTCTTTCAGGACGTCAAAGTCTTATCGGAGGAGAAAATGTCAGAAGACGGCAGGATTTGGAGACATGTTTCCCGATATTTGGAAATCTCACCTTGGATTGGCAACAATTACCTCTTCAGTCTTAATTTTCTTATTTTACATGGAAGCAGGTTACGCTCTGTTTACTATCAATCACACATTTGCTCACGATGAAGCATGAGAATGGTTGTTATTAAAGCTTAAAGCATCTGATGAATGCTCCCACATAAGCAACACAAAAACACGTCATTATAAACTACACTATACAGCCCCTTCTGTAGTTTAAGACCCTGTTTCCCACAGTGTTAGCTGTTCGTTAAAAGCAGCCCTGCTCATGGGTGAACCCGATGCTCTTCTCTGGGTGGGAACTGAAAGTGGGAAGAAAAACAAAATCAAGGATCCTTCTTTAACCCTCCCGACTGCGTGGGTCACAGCCGGCAGCTGTTTATTGATGTGAGGATACTAGCTGAGGAACTTGAGCCCATTTTTCCTCTACATAATTCAGAAACATCCCATATGGAAGCAGTATGAAACAAGAAAAGCAAACACAAGCTCTATCTTCCACATCTTCTGTTCAACCGCGCTGTCTTCTCTTCCCACCATGATTTAAGGATTAGAAACCCTGACCCTGGAGATCCTACAGACGACCCTGCCTGGTTCGGAGTCAGCGGCTGTGTCGTTGCTGCTTGACTGACACTTCGTTTTAC
Organism: Nothobranchius furzeri; assembly: GCF_043380555.1. Taxonomy (NCBI): domain Eukaryota; kingdom Metazoa; phylum Chordata; class Actinopteri; order Cyprinodontiformes; family Nothobranchiidae; genus Nothobranchius; species Nothobranchius furzeri. Next base: position 62,351,310 of record NC_091746.1, read on the forward strand.
CGTTGAGCTGAGTGTCGTGCTGAGTGGCTGTTTTCAAAGGATCAGAATGGAAAATCTCAATCGGTTCACAACTGTGGTGAGAGCTCCACTGAAATGAGTTTAGCTTGTGCCAAATGTGACTTTGGTGTTTTTATAAATGTGGCATGAGAACAAAAGTACTGTCCCTGCAGCACTGTCCAAATGCGTCTCCACCCTTTTATCTGGCATGTTTTAGCATCAGCTGTCCATGATTTGATTCACTGCTGTGAACGATATTTAAGAGAAGGTTAAAAACAAAACTTGACTTTACTTTTTAAACATTCAGTGTTGCAGGGATGTTTTTGGAGGCAGCAGTAGCTCAACAGGTTGAGCGGGTTGTCCAGTAATCGGAAAGTTGCAGGTTCGATCCCAGCTCCGGACAGAGAATTCTGCTGTTGTGTCCTTGGGCAAGACACTTAACCCGCCTTGCCTGCTGGTGGTGGTCGGAGGGACCGGTGGCGCCTGTGCTCGGCAGCCTCGCCTCTGTCAGAGCGCCCCAAGGCAGCTGTGGCTACATCGTAGCTCATCACCATTAGTGTGTGAATGTGTGTGTGAATGGATGAACGATACACTGTAGTGTAAAGCGCTTTGGAGTCCTTACTCTGAGAGGTGCTATACAAGTGCGGGTCATATAATAAACATTTAATAAGATTCTAAAGCAATAATCCGTCAGTGCTATAGGAGCATCACCTGAGCTTTTGGTCTCCCAGGCCAATTTTAAACCTGGTGAGAAGTTTCTTGTTTTGTAATTGAGTTGTGGAGCTGAAGCTAACCAATGTGCCATGCATCGTATTCTGTGTGGGGAAAATCTCGTTTTTAGTTTCCTCCTCAGAAATGTAATCCAATGAAAAATATTTCAGTTGTGTTATATTAGATTTTTATCATTTAAACTGCAACAACCAAGCTCAGTAATGGTCAATGTGCATTTTAAATAAGAATAATCTTGTGTAGAGCTGATGTCAAAATGATTCATGAATTTTATGAGAACTGTTCAAAACTGATGTGATTCACATGGACCTTATTAAAAGATCTCAATCCACTCTAAATCTTTGTTTTTGCCACCAAACAATCCCATTATTTTCATGTATCCGTCTCTGAAATCAGAACAATGTGTTCAAACTATTTCTTATTGTTCTTTACAATGATTCCAATCAAAAGCCCTTCCATGTTTGACTAATACCATTCACTAGACAAGATCTTCATGTGGCTATTGGCAGGAAATCAGGGAATTCTGCCTTCTTTAGACAACCTGGGGCTTTGCTCTGGTTCAGCAAATGCATCTGCATCTGTTTGCTTTGCTCCTTCATTTCTCACTAACATCTGGGTCTGGAATAAACCACTGTGGGAAAAGATCAATGTCCCTGTGAGAGGCGTTGGGGTCCATTGAGGTCACTTTATTAAAGGAGCCCTCAGCTCTCAGTATGGGAATGTTTGGTATTCCCCTTGCTCCGATCCGTGTTGTCAGTAAACCAAGCTGTAAGTAAAAGTGTTTGGCTTTGAACATCTACTAGAACATGGATGTTCTTTGCAGCGTGTCGATGAGGTCTTTGGGTGAGTGTTAAAGTAAAGGTGGGCATCCCGTCAGACCTTGTAGTAGCTCAGGAACGTGCAAGGTCTTCTCAGTGGCCTGGTGGTAGTGTCTGCCCTGGCACTGGGAGATCAGGGTTTAAATCCCGGTCGGATCATACCAAAGACTTTAAAAAATTGGACCCATTGCCTCCCTACTTGACACTCAGCTTTAAATGGGTTGGAAAAAATCGTTCCTGAGCGCAGCCACAGCTGCAGCTTACTGCTCCCCACAGGGATGGGTCAAATGCCAACACGTTCTCACACCCGAAGAGTTGAAAAATGACGATGGGTGACCAAGCGTTTGTTTCCCAACGCATCGGGAGGCGACACGCTGTGCCAGAGCACTGGTTTTCAATACCAGCGGTAAAACGCACATTTCACCGACATTTAACCTCTAACCTCTTGCTATTTACCCTTCCCCTCACCCCCATCCTAACCTTAACCCCGCTTCTCATTCTGAACTTCCCGTTAACCGTGTTTGAGAGGCATGTTACAACTAGAAACAAAGTTTTGCATGTGTAAGAGGGTCAAGGCTAGGATGTGGTGATGGGAAGGTTAAATAGCAAGAGGGCAGAGGTCACAGTTTGGTGAAATCTCATTTTATCGCGGCAGTCGGAAGACAACGCTCGGGCACAGCGCGTTGCTTCTCGACACGCTGTGGCTCCCAACGCGTCGAAAACAAACGATTGGTCACCCATCAACTTTTTTCGATGCTTCGGGTGTGAGAATGTGTTGCAAATGCGGGGATGAATTTCACCAGCATGTGATGACTAATGGGACTTTACCTTATAGGTTTATCATTATGATGGCAGCACGTCTGTGATCTGGGGCTTCTTCAGGAACTGTAATCAGGAATCAGAGAATCTGTTTAGGCTTTTCTTTACGTCTGCTCATCTGTCCATTTTCTTTGCTTATCCTGGTCGCAGGGGCAGCGGTCTGAATAGAGGGACCCAAACCGGCCCTCCATGCAACCTCCACCAGCCGCACCGATGGGATCCCAAAGCATTCCCCGGCCAAAGTAGTGATATGATCCTTCTATTATGTCATGGGTAACCAGGGGACCTCCTGCAGCAGGATATGCCCGAAAAAGCTCTCTTGGTAGGCGTCCTGGAGGCATCAATTGCCTGAACCACAGCAGTTCTACTTCTGCTTACAAGAGTATTTCTTTACTTTAGTGTTTCCTCTAAAGGAAGCAGAGTAACAGATGTGATGGTCAAATGGTAGATTGTCAAAGTCTAGAACTATCTCGGTGGGTAAGCACTCAGCACTACTGATTACTTGAACATCTCCAAGATTCCCAACAGTAATCTACAATAAATATCCAATTTGTAAAAAACACTCAAGCAACTGCACAGCAAAGCATCGGCAGCTGAGGAGAAGCAATAAATAAGTTTATTAGATACACATTAGAAGTTTAACATGTCCAATCAAAGCTGCTCTCAGGCCCCGCCCACACAGTATTCTGTGAACTTGCTTAATTTTATTATTAATATTATTTCAGTTTTGTTCAAATAGAAAAACGTTAGCAGAAGAAAAGTACAAAAGACGACTGTTAGCAGCCCCAATAATTTCCGAAGACTCCACACACACAGTAGGAAACTTGCAGTTGGCTCAGATACAGCAAAGAACGGCGGTGTTTGGCTATCACAAGGCCAGCTCCAGCAACAGTTGGTCCACATGTGGCACAGACAGTTCAGGGCAGCATAAACAAAACCATAATTGGCCTAAATGCATTTCATCATAACCAGTGTCAACATTTCCAGACCTGGCCCACATTTGGTTTACAGTAAACTTCCTGTGTGCCACGCGAGCAGTTTGCCAGCAGTTGTCTCCTTTTGGGGCAGAGAAAACCACAATTCATCTTAAAAGTGTTAAAAACTAAACATTTTGGAGCAACAAATTTAGGATCTAATCTAGTTTTGATGTCTGTCAGACATTCAGCTGCTGCAATAAAAATAATGGTCTAACTCTGAATAATTACATAGTATTGATATTTCACAGGAGGGTAACGGTTGTAGCCACAGCATGGACACTCTAAGATCCACAAACCAATTCCTTTACAACAGTTTTCGTCATTATGTGTCTGAAACTCTATTTCAGTTTTTAAGAGTTAAGGGTTGTACATTCCCTATGCTTTAGTGGGCCTGCTTGTATAATTCATTGATTTTTGTTGTTGTTGTCTTTTATTTCTGTCTGTGCTTGGGTCTGAGTCATTTATACTGATGCTAGGAGCTCACTCGGACATCATTTCGGTATATATTGCATCTTCTGGCAAGCTATTGATTAGCAAGACTATTACAGTTGAACCACTGAATTGATTTTGAGCCATACAAAAGGAGTATTGAGACACATGGAGAAAAATGAATAAAACATAAAACACAAACCATTAATCTCAACAATGGAATATGCTATTACAGTGCCACACTACTGGAGAGTATAAATCTGTGCAGCTGATGTTGTAAACCCCAAATGGCAGCATGTGTGCATGTAAAACAACAAATTAGTTTGCAATAATAAGAAATGTGTATCGACATTCAGATGCACATACTCACCATGTGTAACCTTTTCTAAACTTAGAGGAAGAAGTGTGAGTTAGAGAGTTTGTAAATTCATTTTTTTTTACTCTTCATTCAGAAATGGCAAAAAGCTGAGCTGTATAAAAATAAATATACAACAAAAAGACTTTTAAAGGAACATCAAAGCTTAAAATGACACACATATAATTAGCTGTATAATTCATCTGTAAACCTATGAAATAAAGTTTTGAACTGATTTTTTAAAAGCATAACCTTTCTTTAAACAGTTTCCCTCCATAAACAAAGCCCCTGCAGATACGATTGGTCTGGGGTTCACTTATCTTCCCCCTGTGTTTGCTTTTTTTCCTTTCTGCCTTTGAAGTGGATAATGTGCTTTTGGTTGAGGCCCAAAGTCTTGATGGTAATTACTTTGTTCTCTCTCTGACTCATAATTTTATGCCTCCGGGGGACCATTACAGAATCCTCTACATCTAATTCTGCTGAATTAGAGGAAGGGAAAAGACAGCGGAGGAAATGTTCTGGAAGCACCACAGCTTATTTTAATTTCAAGAGGAGAAAGACATAAAATATTTACTTTTGATAGTTTCATATGAAGAAAAATGTGTGTTAAATTCAGTCTTACCTGAAAAAGTCATTATACTCTAAAACTTAAGGAATTATCCTGAAGTTAGACGTTACCGAAATAAATCTGTTGTTGTTTCTGTGACAAACATCTGAGGATACCATAGACCAGTGGTTCCCAAACTTATTTAGCCGCGCACCCCCTTCTATGTCCCGACCATGATGACGCACCCCCCAGCCCCACATCAGGGCATGGCTATATATCTATATCTATCTATCTATCTATCTATCTATCTATCTATCTATCTATCTATATATATATATATATATATATATATATATATATATATATATCAGACGTCACGCTAAACCAGGGGTCAGCAACCTGTTTCCATCAAAGAGCCATTATTACCCGTTTCCCACAGTAAAGAAAACACCGCAGCAGCCGCGGCGTTGTGGGCGGGGCCTACCCTCAGACAGCAGAGTGCTGCTCACAACAGGTGACAGCAGCCAGTACCGGTCGCTCGTGTACGTCAAAGCTATCTTTCATAAGAAGATAATCAATAAAACGATTTATATAAAGTGGATCCAGAAGTTGTAGCCCGTCTCTGCCTACAATATTTTGATATTTTTCACCCTGTTGGTGGTTTTACTGAGCAGGTGCCACTTTTGTCATACGTTTCTTTTTAAAACATGTTTAGACTGTTCAGAATACAAATCCAGGCTCTGTCACGTTTGATTGTTGTAATTAAACTTTGTAGGTGGGGAAGGTCAGAAAAGGATCCGATCATTTTGTTTTTCCCTCATTTACAGTGACGGAGATAACGGCGCAGTGCGCCTGGCTCTGGTGTTAATCAAGTTTAATTTTATCTATTTTCACAAAAAAACAGAACAGTTAAAAGCAGGGCTTGTGTTGACCGGACAGTTCCTGTGTTTGGCCGTTTATTTTGACGGAGAAAGAATAGAAAGAATTACCCTGACGCATGCAGACGAACTGACACTTTATTCTACGCAAATCGCAGATGTAGCTAAATCACTCAAGAAAAAATTCCCATCTGAACATCTGAGCTGGACACTGCTCAGCGCAGCTCACTGTCAGTGCGTACGTAAGGTGCACAGCGAGCTGAAGATGTGGAGAGGGGCTTGGAGCGCATCGCAGAACCAGAGCGCATGTGGGAAGATTCCTTCCACTGAAGCGAGAGGTTTCCAAACCCGGTCTCTCAGAGAGACTTGTCACTTAGTAAATGTTCCCTGATGATGAAACTTTGGCTGAATTGTGCTTGTTCCTGTCTCCAATGTGGCGTCTGAGGAGAGTCCCAGAATCTCTCATCGTCGTCAGCTCAGAAAGCGCCAATGATTACGCACAAGCGTGACGCGTCAATCCGGTCACACAGTAGACCGGGTTGGACCTGTTCAGGTTCACGCAGATAATCTTTACATTTAGAATTGGCATACAGATGTAAAATTAATGCAGTAAAATATAAAGGTTTTTATTTAAATATCCATTCATTATTTTACAAGCACAGAGAGCCGTATCAGATGGATGGAAGAGCCGCATGCAGCTCCGGAGCCGCGGATTGCCGACCCCTGTGCTAGGGCATGTGCGGAGGACACACACACACACACACACACACACACACACACACACACACACACGCACGCACGCACGCACGCACGCACACACACACACACACACACGAAAGCAAAATATACTTGTTTTCAATTACTTTTTCTTAGGCCCACTCACAAATGAGTTTCTGGCTACGCTAATGGTGACTTTTGACAGACTTCTCTGAGCTCCGCAGCCATCACACTTTTCACCTCGCCCACCCCCAGGGGTGCGCGCACCACACTTTGGGAATCCCTGAGGACTGTCAACAGGGATAATAACTAAAGCCAATAGGTCGTGTCTTAGTAATGAGTTGGTAACAAGTAAATATTCAAATCATAGTGAAACTCACAGTGACTTTGAGCGTATCTAATGTTTCTGCATCAAGAAGTTCTTTATGCTGGCTGTTTAAATTGCATGCTAATGCTACTTTGGCAGTTTATGTTTTTGTATTCAGCAGATATTTTTTATCCCAAGAATAGTAAAAAATTTTAGACACTTAACGTGCATGCTCTTGGTCATTGAGAGGAAAGTGGAGTACCGGAGAAAACCAAGACATGCACAGGGAGAACATGCTAACTCCATGAAGAAAGGCTGCAACTGTATTTCAAACCAGCGGCACCACCGTTTAGTCACACTGTATTAAAGTGAACATGTGTATTTTTCCTGGCGATAGGGGGCAGTACATGCCTAAATCCTTGCAAGCAAGCAGTATTTTTGTGTTCAACTAAAGCCTGATTCATGCTTCTCCGTCTGCTTCAGTGCTGAGACACGCAACACCATTATCCGTCCTTGCGGGCCTGCTGGAGAGCTCCGCAAGGACGCACGGAGTCGAGTTCTCTTTTCTAAACATCCATCTGTCGAGATGGACAACGCAAGCTTGTGATTGGTCAGGACGCTGCTGTCGTCTATACTGCCACCATTGCGCCCTCAAAAACATAAAGAGAGCCGAGAATAACTGGCGGCAGACACGGAGCAGCTTGAAGAATACCTCGTGAAAAAATTCTAAAAACATGAACATTTAATTCCCCGTGACTGGAGGAGTGAAAAGATACACAGCAAGCCTTTTATTTGTGGACGGAAATGACAGGAAACGTGGGTTTAGATGTGGCGAGCGCATGAAGAGGTGGAGGAGGATGAGAGACAAATTTGTCTGTGTTAAAAAATCTCTTATACACAAAAAACACAATATAAACACACTATCTTGGACCGGATGCATGACAGGATACCACAGAACAGCACTACGCCCTCTGTTGTCCTGCCAGGGAAATGCTTTGCAACACTTTCCAGGAGACAGAGAAGTATGAGAGCAAAACGCTTCCGTCAATCCGTACGTGTCTGTCCCTTGTGGAGCTGACGGAGAAGCATGAACCAGGATTAAGACCTTACCAACGGATAGTCAAAAATCCCTCAGAGCACAACCTTCAGCACTGGGACAAGCACATCAGACTCCCTTTCATCACTGGCAACGAGTGAAGAGGTAAATGTGTAAAAGTACAACGTTTATGAATGGTGAAAGTTTTGTAACTGTTATAAATCAGTAAATGCATTTTGTCCTCACATGCTCCCGTGGAAAGAAACATGGCGTCTAATATGACGTCGCCCAGAGACTTAAACCCGCTCCCGTGTATTTCAGACTAAATTTTATGGTTGTATGTTACGAAGCCGCTGATATTTTTCAGCAACTGGGCAGCATTTAGTTCCTTTTCAACAACATTTTGGTGAATTCTTCCAGACATTAACGGTAAAAACTACACATTGTCTCTTTATTTTACATTTTGTCAACCCTTACCAAAGATTTTACCCAAGTCCTTTGCGTTTTGACTGACTGACACTAAACCGAAAGGTTTCAAAGAGGTCCTCATACAGCAGATCATACAGCAGTTTATCTCTTTGCTGTTTCGCACATAATAATTAATTATGAACATCATTTTTTATTTATCAGGCATTTGGTAAGGATGCCTCTTGCACGACTTTAGGGGAGGTGTGGGGCGACCCAAGACACGCTGAAGGGACGATGGTGGAAGACGAGTATGGTGCCTGCTCTGTAACTGGAGGGTTGCAGGTTCACACGCTGGATCACACATGGGACTGTGTTATTAGCGTGAAGGATGCGGGCAGCAGAGGTTCGACATCGTCCTTTGCTGCCTGCACATAAACGGAAGTGACGCCACAAACAGCTGACGGGTCTGACGAAGGTGGAAGTTTCTGTCAGCCGAAGGTAAAGAAACATCTAATTACTTCACTGTGTTAAATAAGAAAAAAGAAGATGATTATGAATCAACACACAGAACGAATATACAGAAGAGGTTCACACCTTGTTCAGTCTGTCACTGTTGTTGTGTCCTTGGGCAAGAGACGTCACCCAGCTTGCTTACTGGTGGTGGTTGGAGGGACCGGTGGAGCCAATCGTGTGCAGCATCCCTGCTGGGCTGCTGTGGCTACAATGTTATGACCACCAGTGTGCAAAGGGACAAATGACTTTTGTGTTGTGCTGTATAGCACCTTGCTGGGTTATCAGACTCTAGGAGGCACAATTGGAATAAAAGCCATTTATCATTTACCTTATTTTAATGTTGGCCAGGGAATGCCCCGGGATCCCGCTGGTGGAGATTGTTAGGGAAAGAACGATTTGGGCCTCTCTGCTGGGGATGCTACGACTGCGACCCGCTGTCGAATTATATGTGAAAACGGATGGATGTTTGTTTAAAGAAAACATTTCTTTGACTTGAAGAATTAGCATGGACCAAGACAAACTGTCCCAGATGAATGTGCCTGACACCATCTACAGGTGGATCACTGACTTCCTGACAAACAGGAAGCAACAAGTCAGGCTGGGGAAGATTGACTCGGACCTGCGGACCATCAGCACTGGTTCCCCTCAGGGCTGTGTTCTCTCCCCTCTGCTCTTCTCCCTGTACACCAACGGCTGCCCCTCCAACCAGGAGTCTGTCAAGCTAATCAAGTTTGATGACCTTAATCGGACTCATCTTGGACAGGGATGAGCCTGCCTACAGCATGGAGGCTAAACGGCTGGTGTTCTGGTGCTAAATGCACAGAAGACAGCAGAGATTGTAGTGGACTTTTGGAAGCACACCGCCCCACTCCCTCACATGATCATGTCTGTTTCTTTATCTCTTTGCTTCCTGGACACCACCATCACAGGACCTCAAGTGATGTTGTGATTTCTCGCACATATGGCAATAAAACCCTTCTGATTCTGATTGTGATGGTTGCTAAACTCAGTAAATGCAGAAAGCTTACATGGTGCAGTTATTGTTTATTTATTTATTATTTAAAAAATAGTTTTCTCTTATTTTGTATGTTTGTGTTTGCATTGAGCTCAGTCATAATTATTAAACCGCTTGTGGAAAAAGGCAGAGAAACACATTATTTTTGAGTAAAATCTGATTATCACGTTGCGAGTTAGGAGGAAGTTAGGACCCAAGATGCAGATAACACCAGATGACACGAGGCAGGAGCGGTTTAAAGGTAGAATCCTTTTTATTAGGATGAGGAACCAAAAATCCAAAATGGCAGGAAGCCAAAAACCAAAGTCCTGAATACCAGGAGGACGAAAGCTCAACATAGAGCACAAACCAAGAAACAAGAAACAAAAGCTCACATAGAGCACAAAACAACACAGACATAAAACAATGGACCGACAAGACACTGTGCCACAGACAGGGCTTTATACACTAGGGAAGGATGAGAGGGAGATGGCCTGCAGGTGTGTGGGGAGAGAGATCAAGTGAACAGAGTTACTAATCAGGGAAGAAACTAACATGACCTAAGAGTAAAAAAACCTAAAGACAAGAAGAGGCAGCAAAATAAATAATATTCTAAGGGGAAGAAAAATTACAAAAACCTGTGGGAAAACATACTAAAGAGACTAATAAAATGAGAAGCTGAACCCATACAAACTGCAGAGGGGTGACTGGGGGAGACCGAAGGAACACAGGACCTGGGAGGGAATATCTGGAGGGCTGAAGACCAGGGGGCACATGAGGAACACAAAGAGAGACATAAGGGGGATTCTTAAGCCTGATTTATGCTTCTCCGTCTGCGTCAGTGCGGAGCACACACAACGCCATTATCCGTCCTTGCGTAGGGATCCGGCAGGCACGCAAGTACGTACGGAGTCGAGCCCACTTTTTTAAACATCCGTCGAACGAGACGGATTACGCAAGCTTGTGATTGGTCAGGACGCCGCTGTTGTTTACAGCGCCGCCATTGCAAAGAGAGCCGAGGATAACTAGCGGCAGACACGGAGAAGCTTGAAGAATACCTCGCGAAAAAACTAAAAATATGAACGTTTCATCCTCCCGTGACTGGAGGAGTGAAAAGATGCGCAGCAAGCGTTTTATTTGTGGACGGAAATGACAGGAAACGTGGGTTTAGAGCACACAAGGAGACACATAAGGGAGACGCAGATACAGACCATGACAGTGATTTTCAGATCTTTCAAATGTCTAAACTGTCTCTCAGTCTGAGTTAAATTACTGAGGAAAATGAACTTTTGCATGAAATTGTACTTTTTTTTTTGGTTTCACCTGTATTTGTAAATATATACCTAGACCGACCTGCCGGTCTAGATTTCTAGGCTGTAAATGTCTACCAGAGACTCGACATGTTGAGACTTGATATTTTAGCGGCATTCCTGTTTCATGAGATGATGGAAGATTGGGGATTTTTGATAATGTCACTGTGTAAAATATGAATCAATGTGTTGACAAGTGTGTCCACTTATTTGTGCGTATCTGCTGGTAAATCAGACTCTGGCAATTACTTAGAAGAGACTAAATGTGTGTTTATACGGTTACTGCAGAAGCATTACATTAACAGGAAAGTCAGCAGTCTTGTGCTTTCTGTTAGTTGTTGATATATATTTCTTTGTTTCAAATTAAATCAGGCAGGAGGATGAGGTGTAACAGTACATTCAGCTCAGACAATGAGTTGATGGTGCAGATATCAAGAGAGTGAGAGAAAACTCCTTTTGGGGGTGTACAATGCCATCATTTACCTGCAGCACTGGGCACTGACTCACCTCGAGATGGCAAAAAAGCACAGAGAGTCATGTTTGTAGACTTCTCAAGTGCTTTTAACACTATCCAGGTGTTTCTAGTGCTGCCGAAGATAAGTGGGGTACATCTGACTGCATGGACCACCAACGTCCTTACCAACAGGCCACAGAACGTGAGGCTGTGTCTGAGGGGGTTGTGTGCAGTATGGGTGCGCCACAGGGTATGGTGCTTTCCCCCTTTTTATTCGCCTTTTACACCTCAAACTTCATCTACAACACCAGCAGCTGTCACCTCCAGAAGTTCTCTGATGACTCAGCTATTGCCGTGGTGTGTGTTAGGGGGGAATGGCCAGGAGTAGAGGCCAGTCATGATGGACTTTGTGGACTGGTGCAAGCGAAACTTCCTTCGATTAAACACCAGTGAGACAAAAGAAATAGTGAAATAGTGATTGACTTCCAAAGAAGCACTCCTCCCCAATCCTTCGGAGTTCATTCCCAGCTGCTAAAATCCTTTTGCCACTCTGTTGTTGGCTCTGTTATCCACTCTGCTGTGGTCTGTTTGGGTGCAGGCAGCTCTGACCGAGACAGGAAGAGACACGCTAGTTAACAAAGCTAGCTCGGTTTTGTGTGGAAGGTTACAGGTGATATGCATACTACCAAGAAACATTTTAGCGTTTACAAATTGCAACTAGGGCTTAAAGTGACAATACTGACACAGTTCAATATGACAAGATCTCTCACCAAAGAACAGAATTTATTTATTTATTTTAGTTGTTTTTTATTTAGACTGGCTCTCTGTCCAGGGTGTACCCCGCCTGATTGCCTATTGACTGCTGGAGATAGGCACCTAGCCCCCCCGCGACCCTAGAAAATGGATGGATAGATGGATGGATGTACCGTAAATCCTCTAATACAGGCCGGTATTCAATTAAAGGCCGGGTCTCCAATTTTGGCCGGTGTCGGAGCCAGCGGAGGTAAATAATAGCCGGTCTCTTATTGTGGCCGGGTGGAATGTGGTAACAAGCAAGTATGAGCGTTCCAGCGGCAGGGTTATGGTCCCCAAATCAATCAGCAGGAGGCAATAGAGGTTCACACAGACCTCTATTAGGCTTTTTCTTCAACGCTTTGTAACGCTACAGACACGATCCTCTATCACGCTCCTACCACACAGAGTCACGGTGTCAGTTAACCATGCTAATTCAACCCGCTCCACAGAACACACATCAACTTCCCTGTGGCTTACATAACACTCACACAACACGCAAATCAACTCATAGGAACTAGAAGAACGATAGGAAACACATATAACACAGTACCCAGAATGCACCTGGCTTACAACCCCAGCCAGGTCATTACACTATCAAGTTCAAAGAGAACGTGCTGATTATGCTGCAGAACACTCTGGGGAGCAGCAGCAGGGGTTGTATGAACTAGTCAACTTCAATATAGTGACTTTTTATGCCTGTCGTCGACTAGTCGCTGTCACGTGATAATGACCGGCAAGATGCAGCCCTCGGAAAAGACAGCAGCCTGCTGTCAGCAGATGACAAGCTCCTGCGCTCGGTGGGGGGGGGGGGGGGGGGGGGGGCAACGCGCTGTGCCAGACCGTAGGTACTGACACGCGATCGTTCATGTCGGTTAATTTCCTTTAATGTTTTCTGTCTTTTATTTGCGCCTGATGTGTATCGCTGTTGTGGAGCGGGGCGCTTCACCTTGTCCTCCGACGCACAGATCACTGATACGGCCGCACAGCGAGCGCTCCGGTCGGTAGATCTGCCTCCTGAGCACGGCCACAGTAACAATCAGGTGTCGCCACCTCAAAAACTAATTTAACACGCGATCGTTCATGTCAGTTCATTTCCTTTAATGTTTTCTGTCTTTTATTTGCGCCTGATGCGTTTCGCTGCATGCTGTGGAGCGGGGCGCTGCAAGCATCACCTTGTCCTCCGACGCTCTGATCACTGATACGGCCGCCAAACAGCAAGCGCTCCGCTGTTTTTGTGGTCGGTAGATCTTTTAGAACTGCAGTTCAAAGGTAACTCATGAGGTGAATATATATGATTCCAGGTAGCAGTTTCTCTTTAGGATTGAGAGGAGATGCAGGAAGATAATAAACAGACAGGACAGAAAAATAGTCAAATAAAAACAAGTTAGTTTTTGTACCTGCTGGTTGCAACAAACAGACACCACTGAAGGTAATCAGAAGTGAGGAACAGAAAATGAAATAATTATTTTAATGTTTAGAGCAGCAGGAACTCCGAGAGGCTGCAGGCGCATCAGTGAGTTTGCGGTCGTTGTGCAGGGGGAGGGGGGAGGGGGCTGAAGCAGGGGCAGGGGGCAGATGGCTGAAGAAGAAACTACCGTTGTTAAAAGAAATGTGTTTAACTTTGAAAATGTGGGCGCAATTTTAATTGTCAAAAACTCCAGCGAACCATTAGTTCATTTTGCTCAAATAGAAATAGAGGCCTGCCTCTAATACTGGCCCTCATTCCAATAAAGGCCTGGAGCTTGAGGAGCTTGAGTCAAATACAGGCCCGGGCCTGTATTAGAGGATTTACGGTATTTTATTTATGACTAAATATAAACCAAATCCATTTAGTTTCAGGAAGGGAAATGGTAAAATGGCAAAGGACCTGTATTCATATAGAGCTTTCTAGGGTTCTAAACCCCCCCAAGGCACTTTCCAAGACAACCAGTAATTATCACACACATCCACACCCTGGTGGTTATGAGCTACAACGTAGCCACAGCTTCCCTGGGGTTCACCGACAGAAGCGAGTCTGCTGTGCACTGGCGCCACCAGTCCCTCTGATCACCACCAGCAGGCAAGGAGGGTGAAGTGTGTTGCCCAAGGACGCAAATATGACAGACTGAGCGGGGGTCAAACCTGCATCCCTTTAGTTAGGGGACAGGCATGTAACTCTTTTAACCTGCATTCATAACTTTTCTTCTTGTAGAAATCTGAAATGGGCCAAATACCACAAAACAAATGTAATTACATCCAGAAGCTTCCTGACAAAGACAGGTTTTTCTTACGGCAGAATTGTACTCACAACAAAAGTTTACATTTCCTTGTTTTGACATTGCGCTTCTAGTTGAATTCATTGGGAAAGCACATCTTCTCCTGAATGCTTTCAAAAGACAGTTTTACTTTGATGAATGTGTGTTGCCAGAGGCTAAACTTTTGCCTGGACTTCATTTTTAATGCTGCCAAGAATGTTTCAAAGCTTTAATATTGTAAATGTGAATCAAATCAAAACGTCTTGTTTTCATTTATTACTTGCTGATCAACAACCCTCTGATTACTGGATAACCTGCTCTAACTCCTGACCTACTGCTGATCATAGCAAGGGTCTTATGACCCAAATCTACTTTCCTGAAGAAACAGAGGACAGCTCATGGAAAACATTGGATTCACTAGAAAATATGAGCAGATGCCACAGCTATTGGGGGATTCTGTCCACATTCTTGGGAATAGCTGCAGAATCTCATTAAGTCAGCAATGAACAAGAGATGCAGAGATTGGCATAGTGGACATCAATTAAGTCTAATTGTCTCTGGGTTTCTCTCCAGTGACAACTCTAACTTTTCTGACAGCGGCATTCTCTGAAGACCTAATTACCCTGACCAATAAGCCTGAAGGATGAATGGAGGACTTGAAGGGAGCACGGTAGGCCAACAAATATTAAAGTTTCTGTGTACTGCCAAAGCTTCAGAGGGCAGTTCAATACAGGCTTTTTACTCATTAAAAAAAACAACAGCATTTCTCTTCTCATTGCAGTTTAATGAACTAACGGTGGAGTCAAACTCACACATCGATGAGCATAAAATTGGGTTTATTACATCTCATTATTCCTGCAAGTGTGCGTTCTGTGCATGAGCGTGGGGAGGAGGGAGGGAGTTGCCGCTGAATTCCTTTGAGGTAAATATAGAGGGGAATTCAGAGGAGGAAAATAAAAGACGTAATCCCTGAAACACGCGAGAGCTTGACATAAACAAACGTGTTTGGAGAATTTCAAAGGGGCAGCTTCTCAGTGAGAATCTTCTTATGCGCGTACGGGAGATAAGGAATCAAATGGGGAGCAGAAAGGGATGAAAACCATGATGTCTGTTCACACAGAGACACACACACAGAACTAATGCAATGGCTTCTTTCTCTTTTATGTGTTATCTGGCTCCAATTTTGTTTGTTTACCTGCATTTCCTGGCTCTGCCAACAAACAGACTTGTGTCCTTATTGATACCAGGCCAGGAATGCAACCAGTGTTACAGCGGGAATTGCCTCAAGCCCTACTGATAAGCTCAATCAAGCTTGCCTTGTCTTGCAGACAGAAAACATCTGTTGGATTCTTTAGTCACAACCTAAAGTGTTTGTACTTCAGCGCAAATCAAGAGGAACACAAGTATGCACCAAAGATGTGTGCACATGCACTACAGACTTGCAGTGGGATGTCTTTGGGTGTATGGATGAGGCAATACATTATACAGATCAATATGGCAGAGCTGGGTACATGTTTTACTGGAGGTGCAAAGACTGAAAACCAATGCTATTATTAACTGAGACTTTTGCACCCAGTTAATAAAACCTTGACTTTTTCCATAACAGAAGGTGTTTGCATGGTTTGAAACCATCTCCACGTATGTGTGCCCTGGCTGCTTCCCATTAAACATCCCTCTGTAGAAGTGTAAGGAGTGCACTGCATACGCTTATAGATCTAGAGTTAAGTATGCACAAGTAATCAAATGTTTGACAATCAATGGTTATTAAGGTTATTCTGCACCATCAGCAGTGGAAGACAAAACGGTCAAAAGTCTAAAGAGCATTGATTAAATGCAGCAGAAAAAAAAAACTACTGAGATGTAAGAATGAAAACATGGGTTCTTTTAACAGCCACAGAGATGGAAATGGAAAAGATTTCATAATCACAACTTTGCCACAAGGCCAAAGGTCTAAATTAATTACATGATTTTGGAGGAAACTGAAGCAAACATTTAGATCGATAATTTATTCTTTTTTTATCTTATTAAGAAAAATCTTAGATTTCACCAGTCTTTCACTGAACACGCGTATTTGAAAGTAGCTGAGCAAAGGCACATTAAGCCAATAATTAGGGCGACGGTGGCACAGGAGTTAAGTGCTTGCCCCATTGTCGGTAGGTTGCAGGTTCGAGTGCCACTCAGTCTGTCACTGTCGTTGTGTCCTTGGGCAAGACGCTTAACCCACCTTGCCTGCTGGTGGTATTTGAAGGGACCTGTGTCGCAAGTGTACAGCAGCTTCGCCTTTGTCAGTGTGCCCAGGGCAGCTGTGGCTACATCATAGTTCATCCCCACCAGGGGACCTATGTGTGTGTGAATAGGTGAGAGACTGATTGTGTTGTAAAGCACCTTGGGGCTTCAAGGACTCTAGAACGTACTATTGTCAGGTTTTGGAGGGATGTTGGAAGTCGACAGTCAAGTAATGAAAATCGAGTCGACTTCGACTAGTCGTTGATGACATCATACATCTGAAGCGGCATGGGGGGGTCGGTAGGTTCGCTGGAGTTTTTGACAATTAAAATTGCGCCCACATTTTCTAAGGCCTAGTCCACATGTAGTCGGGTTTTTTAAAAACGAATATCCGCCCCTCCACAAACTTGCATCCACACCACCGCGTTTTAAAAACAGACTCTGTCCACACGTACCCGGATAAATACGTTGTTAAGGACATGCCAGACCTGTAGGCGGCAGTACTTCCCCCGTTCTTAACCTCGTCCTTCGTCTGTGGTCTTCCGCAAGGAGCAGTAATTCCGCTTGTAAAAACAAACAAGCAGAAAGCGCTTGGACAATTGATAAAGCGAGCGCAGCTCTGAAGGCTTCCATGATGCCGGCTAGTGTAAACACAGGTCGCACACGTGATGTCAGCATTTTTTTGTCGCGGAAAGTGACGTTGCGGACCTTAAAACTCCGGTTTTGTCTGTCCACACGCAGACACCCAAAACGGAGAAAACGCAGGTCTTCACTTTGGCCGGAGTTTTTAAAAACATCCGTTTTCGTGTGAAAAAACTCCGTTTTCGTGTGGATGACAGGCCAAAACGTAGAAAAATATCTACGTTTTGGCAGATCCCCGGCTACGTGTGGACAGGGCCTAAGTTAACACATTTCTTTTAACAACGGTAGTTTCTGCATCCTACTTCAGCCCCCCCACCCCCACCCCCCCGCGCAGCAGCCGCAAACTCACTGATGCACCTGCAACCTTTCCTGCTGCTCTAAACATTAAATAATTATTTCATTTTCTGCTCCTCACTTCTGATTACCTTCAATGGTGTTTGTTTGTTGCAACCACCAGGTACAAAAACTAACTTGTTTTTATTTGACTATTTTTCTGTCCTGCCTGTTTATTATCATCCTGCATCTCCTCTCAATCCTAAAGAAAAACTGCTACCTGGGTTCATATATATTCACCTTATGAGTTACCTTTGAACTGCAGTTCTAAAAGATCTACCGACCACAAAAACAGCGGAGTGCCACTGCTCGCCGGCCGACTACAACGGGACCGTTTTTGCTGCGGAGTTCGTGCCGGAGCGGAGCGGAGCGGAGATAGTGGAATTTGGGGGGGGGGGGGCGTCACCGGAAGACAAAACAGGTGATGTGCCTCACTCCGCAGCAGCGAAACGCATCAGACACAAATAACAGACAGAAAACATTAAAGGAAATGAGCCAACATGAACGATCGCGTGTTTAATTTGTTTTTGAGGTGGTGACACCTGATTTGGCGGTGCTCAGGACGCTCCAGATGTCTGGAGCGAGTCAACGATCAGAGCTTTGCATGTGCAAACTGGTTAAGATTAGGATGGGGTGAGGGGAAGGTAAAATTGCAAGAGGGAAAAGGTCACAGTTTGGTTAAATGTCTGTTTTACCGCCGGTGTCAGTACCGACGCTCTGGCACAGCACGTCGCCTCCGCCTCCCGACGCACAGGGGCTCGTCACCTGCTGTCTTTTCCGAGGACTGCATCTTGTCAGTCATTATCACGTGACAGCGACTAGTCGATGACAGGCATAAAAAGTCACTACAGAGCCGTGAAGTCGACTATTCGACTAGTTGACTAGTTCATACAACCCCTATTTCAGAGTCGGTATCATGAGAAAGCTCAATCCTGGATGGAGGAAATTTGGTTTGCAAATAAGCTACAAGCTGTTATTTATCAAACTGCATACAGGAGCTATCTCACTGTGTTCTACGTACCCAAGTGGAGGTGCCCTTGCGGATCTGAAATATCAGGGGGGTTGGAGACCCCGAGTACAGAAGTCCGTAGACTAACTCCTAGTACGACCAGGTCGGTCCAGGATCGCTTCCAGGTAACACAGGTGGATTGGATGGAACCGAGTGTCTCAAAACAGCTCTGAAGGAGTGTCGCAAAATCAGCTTTGTTCTGCAGGAAAAATGATCTTGATGTCCTCAGCTTTGCAGGTGCAAAAGCTTAAGGTTTTGACTATGTCAAAATCCTTCTGGTGAAAGAGGCTTGCTCAGACGACCATTCTGAGCTTCTCTCTCTCTGTCTGTCTGACTTACTGAGACTGAGAGTGAAGCTCTTTTTAAGGCCTGGTGTTATCTCAGAAGTTGCCAAGCATCTCAGAGCACAGTCCTCGATTCTGAACTCTGAAATGTGCGACAAGGTTACTTATGTGTCATGTTTTTTACTCTGTCTGTAAGTGTGATGACCTAATCCAGTAAACATACTTAGTATCACTGAAACACATTCATGAAACATTTCATCATTTATAATTATACATAGCAATATTTAGTGATTATTAATTATAAAATCTTAGTTATGAGATCTTCTTTTCTTCAATGATTATTTTGAATTAAAAAATGATTAGTTTAGTTATGAAATCTTCTTTTCTTCTGGGAATAAAAGTTTATCTAACAGAGTTCTGTGCAGAACCTTGGGGAAAAGAATGCTACTGTCATCTTTTATTATCTGATGAAGCTTCAGTTCAGCTGATGAAGTCATCTGATTAAAGAGCCTGCGTGCAGACATTCCATCTCCTGTCAGGGTAAAATACAGCAGAACGTGTGTAGCCAGGGGTATTTGCTCTGGCCGTGCATATGAAGTGTGGGATCTCAAAATCAGTCCATTTAGTGACGTTACATCATCATCATCATCCCTTCAAAACACCTGCAGTACATGCTGTTGACTTCAGGCAGTCGAGTGCTTTGAAACTTTTTCAGTTAAGACTTTTTAACCCCCCCCCCCCCCCCCCCCCACACACACACACACAAACACAAACACACCACCACCACTCCCTAAGAAACACACCTGTTTGCTTTTGCAAGGGTTCTACAGATAGCCCATCATAGAGATGCACCACAGGCTGGTTCTGATTCCACCTCAGCACTCCCGTACTTGAGCCCAGGAGTCGGTGAATAACAGCAATAATTTTAATATCTACTCTTTCTGTAAAGGAGTGAATCCTTGTGACTTAAAGGTTGTTCATTAAAATGAGAAATGAGTGAAATGGTTATAGGTGTTTAAATCAGTCAGAATGTTTTTCATCTTGGTGTTATAATGAGCTTTGATAGAGATTAAAATTCACTGAAAGATTTGGTTTTGTGGTAAACATTCTGAGACTGACACCAGAATAATAGACGGCAAAACCCTCGGGTCAGAAGGAACCACTCAGATCTACGTCACACTGCAAATCATCATTCATGGACTCACCCACCTTGGGCTTAGACCGCAAAAGGCTGTGTTTGATTTAGCAGCCAGGAGAGAGCTGAGCGCATCATGGAAGCTAACTTAGCATTAGCATGTCTACAACATGGCAGAACACGTTCAGGCTTGTGAAACATCAATGACTACGTTTACATGCAGTCAATATCCGGGTTATGATCGGGTTAAGGTCGGGATTCGGGTTTCTGAGTTGATCAGAATAACCCGTTTACAAGCATAAATAGAAAGAGTTACCCCTAACTTGCATAACCCGATGTAAATGCGGACGTTGGGGTAGCGTCAGGACGTATGGACTACGTCCAGACACAATATGCGTCATTTCTGGTTCTTCTTGTTCCGGTATCCGTGAAAACAACATGTTTCCCAGTTCGGAAGAGATAGCGACCGCGTTTCTTTGCGCTTTAGTTTCCTCGTCACTCCAAAAGTGTGGTGCTGTGCCGCGACTCGCCATTTTGCTCCCAACTTGTTTACTTCTGGTGTTCTGGCGCATACAAGACGTCTCGCTACTCAAAGACCAAGATTCCTTGCGAACAGAGCATGCGCAGAACACACGCTTTGATGGGGATATCCCGATATGCGTTTACACGACCAAACATTCGGGTTAGAAAAGGGTTACCCCAGGTGTAGTAACCGGGTTTTTAAAAACCGGTTATGAGCATATCCGGGTTTTTGGCGGTGTTTACCTGGACCTGCGGAACCGGGTTATTGTGAATATTCGGGTTTTAAAAGGGTTACTGGCTGCATGTAAACGCACTCATTGTGTCAGAGCGAATGGAGACAGCAGTAGAGTTCAATCAATCAATCAATCAATCAATCAACTTTATTGTCACTTCAGCCATATACGGTTTGTATACAGTGAGGTGAAACAACGTTCCTCCAGGACCAAGGTGCTACATGCAACATAAATTTACAACATGAAAAAATATAAGAAAAATAAACTATCTAGTTAAGGACAGAACATGAGTGTGTTCGCGTGTTTGTGTGCGTGCGTGTGTGTGTGTGAGTGTGTGTGCATGCATGCGTTTATCAGTCCAGTCCCTTTTCGTTGAGGAGACGAATGGCCTGTGGGAAGAAGCTGTTGCACAGTCTGGATGTGAGTGCTCGAATGCTTCGGTACCTTCTTCCAGATGGCAGGAGTGTGAAGAGTGTGTGAGAGGGGTGTGACCAGTCAGCCACAATGCTGGTGGCTTTGCGGATGCAGCGTGTGGTGTAGATGTCCTTGATTGAGGGGAGGGAGACTCCTATGATCTTCTCTGCTGTTTTCACTATCCGCTGTAGGGTTTTGCGGTCAGAGATTGCACAGTTCCCAAACCAGGCAGTGATACAGCAGCTCAGGATGCTCTCAATAGTTCCTCTGTAGAAGGTGGTTAGCATCTTTGGTGGAAGCTGGGCCTTTCTCAGTCTTCTCAGAAAGAAGAGACGCTGTTGGGATTTCTTGTACAGGAAGCTGGCGTTGAGGGACCAGGTGAGGTCTTTGTCCAGGTGAACTCCCAGGAATTTGATGTTGTTGACGATCTCCACAGAGGAGCCGTTGATGCTCAGTGGTGAGTGGTCACTCCGTATCCTCCTGAAGTCAACAACCATCTCTTTTGTCTTGTCAACATTCAGAGACAGGTTGTTGACCTTACACCAGTTTGTTAACCTCTGCACTTCATCTCTGTATGCTGACTCGTCGTTCTTGCTGATGAGACCCACCAAGGTTGTGTCATCAGCGAACTTAATGATGTAATTTGAACTGTGTGTTGCTACACAGTCATGAGTCAGCAGTGTGAACAGCAGAGGACTGAGCACACAGCCTTGTGGGGCCCCCGTGCTTAGTGTGGTGGTGCTGGAGGTGCAGTTCCCGATCCGTACTGACTGAGGCCTTCCAGTCAGAAAGTCCAGGATCCAGTTGCAGAGGGAGGTGTTCAGGCCCAACATGCTCAGTTTCCCGATCAGTTGCTGGGGGATGATCGTGTTGAATGCTGAGCTGAAATCTATGTACAGCATTCGAACATGTGTGTCCTTCTTGTCCAGGTGTGTGAGGGCAAGATGGAGTGCAGTGGAAATGGCGTCATCTGTTGAGCGGTTATGGCGGTATGCAAATTGCAGTGGGTCCAGTGAGGGGGGCAACAGGGTCTTGATGTGTGTCATGACTAGCCGCTCGAAGCACTTCATGATGGTGGGTGTAAGTGCAACAGGACGGTAGTCGTTGAGACAGGACACAGAAGATTTCTTGGGCACTGGGACGATGGTGGCGGCCTTAAAGCACGTGGGAACAACGGCACTGCTCAGAGAGATGTTGAAGATGTCGGTGAGAACATCCGCCAGCTGTTCAGCACATTCCTTTAGCACTCTGCCCGGGATGTTGTCTGGACCAGCAGCTTTATGTGGATTGACTCTGCGTAGAGTTTTCCTCACCTCTGCTGTAGTGAGACACAACACCTGGTCGTCCGGAGGAGGGATTGACTTCCTTGCTGCCACGTCGTTCTGCCTGTCGAACCGAGCGTAGAAGTTGTTCAGCGCATCAGGGAGGGAGCCGTCACCATCACAGGCAGGTGTTGTCGTCCTGTAGTTGGTGATGGCTTGTAGGCCCTGCCACATTCGCCGTGTGTCGCCGCTGTCCATGAAGTGCTTGTGGATCCTCTGGGCGTGTGCGCGCTTCGCCTCTCTAATGGCCCAAGATAGTTCATTTCTAGCTCTGCTAAGCGCCACCTTATCTCCCGGTTTGAAGGCAGAGTCTCTGGTTCTCAAAAGTGTGTCCACTTCCGCAGTAATCCACGGTTTCTGGTTGGGTCGTGAGATGATGGTCTTGGAGACAGTGACGTCATCGATGCATTTGCTGATGTAGCTCGACACCGATGACGTGTACTCCTCCAAGTCAGTAGAGTCGCCGTAAGTTGCAGCCTCCCTAAACATGTTCCAGTCAGTGCACTCAAAACAGTCTTGAAGAGCAGAGGTGGCTCCTGCCGGCCATGTTTTCGCCTTCCTCAGAACCGGTTTTGCTCGCTTGACGAGTGGTCTGTATGCTGGAATTAGCATGACAGAGATGTGGTCTGAGTAGCCAAGGTGGGGGCGGGGCTCTGCCCGATATGCGCCGGGGATGTTTGTGTAAACCAAATCCAGCGTGTTTACCCCTCTCGTTGCAAAGTCCACATACTGATGGAATCTAGGAAGCACTGATTTGAGATTTGCATGGTTGAAATCTCCAGCAACAATGAACAGTCCATCTGGGTGTGTGTTTTGCAGTTCGCTGATGTTTGTGTACAGTTCTCCTAACGCTTCCTTAGTATTAGCGCCAGGTGGAATGTACACTCCGATAATGAAAACAGTGGTGAATTCCCGTGGTAAATAAAATGGTCTGCATCTGACAGTCACAAACTCCACCAGCGGTGAGCAATAGCGAGAAGCTAGCAGAGCGTTCTTGCACCATTTCTCGTTGACGTAAACACACAGGCCGCCACCGCGAGTCTTGCCACACAGAGCTACGTTTCTGTCGGCTCGAAACGAGGCCATCCCGTCCAGCTGAATAGCGGCGTCCGGTACTCTGTCGCTGAGCCATGTCTCCGTGAAAATATAGACACAGCAGTCTCTGGCCTCACGCTGCGTAGCCTGCTGGAGTCGGATGTAGTCCAGTTTATTATCCAGGGAGCAGACGTTGGACAAGATGATGGACGGGAGAGCCGGCCGGCTACGGTTTGTTTTTAGCCTGTGACAGATTCCCGCCCGCTTGCCACGCTTACGCTTCCTCGCGCATCGCTTCCGATGTCCCCTCCTCCGGACGCCAGCATCAGGCAGCGATGAGGCATCGAGGCCTGGTGCGCGGAGGCCTGGAGGCCTTGAGGCCTGGAGGCCTGGTGCACGGAGGCCTGGTGCGCGGAGGCCTGGTGCGCGGAGCAAGCCGAGTTCTCGTAGCGTTTCCCGCAGCTCCTCTTGGATATCGTTGTCCGGGTTTTGAAGGTAGCAAAGTGTCTGGCTGCTGTATGTACAGGCACCAGTACCGACGATATCCATAGTAAAAAATAAGAAAAATAAGATAAGATAAAAAACCATGATACACAAAAACGTAGGCACCATTTGGCTCCGGAGTGGCCGCTGCGTGCTACTGCCGCGCCGCCATTGGCCATTCAGTTGTGTTGCTGCTAGCCAATCAGAGGCAAGATATCATGAATATTCATGAGTAAAACTCCAAATCCTGCTTCTTCTGCTCCCCACTCCTCCGGCTGACTTCTACACCTGAAACAGGATCTAATCAGAGGTTCTGTGAATACGAGTGTTATATTTGTGTTACATTCACTTTCTTTTGCTCAATCTTGAGTTTTCTCTTTGACAGTTTTGACATTTCACAGCATTCCAGCCATTTTCATTCAAGCAAAACATAAATCCCTTTACATAAATTAAGTTTTTATTCTGTGATGGCAGATTTCTGCACTAAAGTACAATACCGTTTTAGATTTGCCATCCTTTCTAGGGATAAACACACACTTCTTTAAAAGGGATAAACAAAACTACATTCTGTAATAGAGCAACAACTGCACGTTTCCTTTGGTCATCAATAGTAATCACAAGTGAGAGCATGTCGATATTCATAAAAACCTCTAATTACAGTGACTGGAAGGTCAATATAGCCACCATAATGCCGTTAATCTCCATGGTCCAAGTCATATGGCTGAAGTGATAGTGAGATTGGTGCTACAGCAGGGCAGATACTTTAAACTGATTGACCCGTCTCTTGAAAAACAAATAATAAAGACATCTCAGCTTTATTGTCTGTTTTATTGAAACGGATCAAAGCAAATGAAGCTTGAGGACGTTATGGTTCACATCTGATAGCAGAGATTAACAAATGAGGATTAAATAACTCCTCCTGTGGCCGTGTGTGTCTGTTTTAGTTTTAGCAGAATGTCTCATGAGCCACCAGGCAGAAGCTAAAGAAACGGTCATGTCTTGTCCCCTTGGACTCTTTCATTCAGCCATCACATTCAGCTGTGTGGCCTAATGGTGTGAGGGTTAGGGTTAGACCTTCTTGGGACTGGGTTCAAATCCAACACATTCTCACTTCTAAAGCGTCAAAAACTGTCCCTGGGTGATCGAGCGTTAGTTTCCGACTCGTAGGGAGTCCAAACGCATCGGAAACCGACGCTTGACTGCCTGAGTGTCGGTTTCCAACGCCCGCGGAAAAACGCACATTTCACTGACATTTAACCTCTAACCTCTTGCTATTTAGCCTTCCCCTCACCCCATCCTAACCTTAACCCTGTTGCTTATTCTAAACTTCATGTTAACCATGTTGGAGAGGGTCGTTAAAACTAGGAACAGACTTTTTAATGTTCAAGAGGGTCAAGGTTAGGATAGGGGTGAGGGGAAGGTTAAAACGCAAGAGGGTGAAGCACAGAATTTAGTGAAATTCGTGTTTTATCATAGACATATATTTACATATAGTGGATGGCTTGTCAGCTTTTTAAATGCACTCATTTTCAATGGTCTTACATGTGGGTGAAACAGGTGGCTTGAACATCCATTTGTCCACATTAACATTCCTATATAATTATAAAGGTAAGAATTGTGGTCATCGAGGCCTTTTATTAAACTGTTTTTGGGGAGGTGTGCTAGTAGCCTTAGTCCATTTTTTTTACATACATTATTTTTACTTTTGTACTTTAAGTAGGTATTTTTTAACTTTTAATTGAGTAAAAAGCTTGAACTGATACTTTAACTTCTACAGACGTCCTTTTAAACCCTACTATCTATACTTTTACCTGATTGATGTTGTGTTCAAGATGGCCACAACAGCTAAAGCTTACTGCAGTCAACACATGAAATTCTATAATCTGTCAATTCCACAGATTTTAGATATTTTTTGACAAATACAAATGTTGAGAGAAAGTAAAGAAATGCAAAGTCTTGCAACACGGTACAAGAATACAACAAAAACCCATCATTGTGTGTGTGTGTGTGTGTATGTGTGTGTGTGTGTGTGTGTGTGTGTGTGTGTGTGTGTGTGTGTGTGTGTGTGTGTGTGTGTGTGTGTGTGTGTGTGTGCATTCCATCAAGTAAGGCTGGGCCTTTAATCCTAAATGTTTGTGTTTTTGAATGGTAACCACGATGCCTGCACAGTCAGGCAGCTGTTGTCTGGTGACACAGCGAGCTCATGGGTAATTCAGGTTGCACGGCGAGGCTGCTAGCTGACCTAGGATGACATTGTAGATGGGATGAATACCTTCTTCATTATAAATAAAACATCAGCCAGAATGCTTGAGCTGAGTGGAAATGGTGATTAAATAATAAGTGTAATACATGCACCCGGCTCACAGATGATGTCATATCTATACTGTAAGATGCACATTAATGTTTATCTTTTTGCTTTGTTTCATTAACAATTTTTATTTTACTGCAGAAACATAATTTCCCCCACAGCTTTAAAAACATTTAGCTCTCCTGACAAACTGTCCTAGGAATTCCTGCATGTGTCCACAGCAGCACCGAGTCAGTCTAACTCTACGTGGAATAGTTCTGGATTATCAGACTCTTTCGGAAAAAAGAAATCAGTATTTGCTCCATCTATCAGAAACTCCTTCTCAGGACTCACTCCCACTCACTTGTTCATCTTGAGAGGAGGTATTGTGACGATGTGAATAGTGATACTGTCTGTCGGCCAGTCACTGACGACTCCTCGCTGGATGAAGCTCAAGGTGCAGGGCAGACGCCCAGCTGGAGGTGTCAACCAGTTCGACATGAAACAAGCATCAAGCTGGGTTTTTGAAATCTGCATAAATATCATCAAAGGGATCATGACAGTGGAGGTAACGTGTGCACGGCAGAAAATGAAAAGAAACATCAGAGCGAGTGTGATGAAACACAAAGAGCGGCGCAGTGGGGATCAGAAACACATGAGTCAGATTTTAGAAACTGGAGACATTTTTGTGAAAAAGTGGCAGCAAAAATAAAAAGGGAGACAGCATGTTGATTTTTCTAATCCCAGGGAAAGTGACTGAGAGGCAGAATGTTTGTACCAAATGAGAGGAGAGATGTAATCTGATCACTGTTTGCAACTCTGCAGACATTCTAGTCTTATTTTGAAAGAGGGCAATAACTGGATGTGGAGAACACGTAGACTTGAGACCGTGGCTCAGAATCAAACTAAAGTTTACCAAAAGCAAAGCTAATTTATTTATTTCAAATATATAACTCTGTTGTACCCCTCTGCATTCTCACTGGCCTGTTTGGAAATATTCTTCAAGTGAATCAGTTCTTCCAGTTATTAATACAAATTGATGCTATTTACACTGTTGGAAGCCCTGATAAGCAACAAATACAACCTATGAACGTGCATCGATGCTATGAACCACACATCTGAACATGGGGGTAGTCCCCCCCCAAATAAAAAACGTAAAAATTCCTTGCAATATTCTATTGTTGGTGTCACTGGACTTGGATGAAGACACAATATGAGTAGAAACTCAATTTTTTTTGCACAATAAATCTGGAAAACGATCAGTGAGCTCCGGTTCTACCTTTGATTTGGAAGCACCTCGTTCAGCCTTTTGATAACTGATGAGGCGCCATGGTTAGTTTTCTAATTTTAGCATAAATGTTTTAGTTCATGTTCCCGTCACAAAGAAGTGGTTTTTTTGACCCTTAAAAGGACATTTTTTTTTATATCTTTATATTTCATCTTCACAGTAGCTTCATTAGCAGCTAGCGGTTCTCAGCTATCTGCTATCAGCCGGCTGATGGCAGCTAGCGTTATTAAAGCTAGGCTGGAGTTCAGCCGCTCATAAGGGGTGTCATTTAAAATTTAAAATAAGTAAATTTGATTGTTGGAAGTGAGTTCTCCACAAAATAATCTAACAGGGTTCTTCTGTGGTTGCAGATTGATTCAGAAAGGACCAGACTTTCTCCAGTCCCAAACCATGAAACGACTTCTGCAAGACAGCAAAATAAGTGTTTACTTAAGGCTTAAGGCTGAACCCCAAACCAGTCAAGTTTTCGGTACTTTTTACAGGCAACAATGTTCTTTATTCCAAGTCAGTTATGTAGCTCTAAGCCTAAAAAGTTTTTGAAAAAAAAAAAAACTTTTTTTATTTGGCATCCAATATTCAGGACAACAGCACCAAAAACACAACATTTTATAAACTATTTAGTTACCATCCCTAAAAAATCGTATTTTCAGTTTATTTTGTATTTTTTATGAGTTTTAGTTTTCATGCCTATATGGTTGTAAATGTACATCTGTGTGTTGCTTCACTGAGAACACACACCTTTTTGTTTATGCGGAGCAACCTGAAATGCCTCATCGGTCCTTGAACACTGACCCAATGTCCTGAAACGTGAATTGGCCGTTTCTCCAGGTTCTGACAGCTGAGAGGGGAGGGTGAGCGAATCGCTGCCTGCACACAGAGACAGCTGCTCCTTTCCTTCGTCCTGCCCTCTAACAGTGCGGCCTTGTCTCCAGTCCACCTCTACTGAAAGTCAGAACTCATAAAACTACCTCGTGCCCACACATCACAAGCTCCGTAGATTACTGCTCGTCCCTGGCTGTCGTTTTCCCAGGGAGGTTTCTGTTTGTTTGACGCACATTTCCATCTCCTCTCCTGCTTGCTCTCCATCCTCTTCACTTTCTTCAAGAATGCAGGCATGCTCTGAACTTCACCACTGCAGGCTGAGAACTTTGTTGCATTGTAAACAATTTCCACAAACACCCACACGAGTCAACTTTATGATATAAGTGCCCCCCCGTTAACACACTTTATTACCTAAAAACTAATATTATTTCCAGAGATAAAGTTATGATTTAGGCATAATTGCAAACATCTGCACCTATTCCGTTGCACTGAGAACACTTGTGGTATTGGGTGGGTGTGATGGTCTAACCTCATATTCAGGAATGCACCCTGTGTGTTTTTGCTGTGGAGGAAAATTATCTGCCGGGTGAAAATAAGCACCTTGGACGTGGTTGAACTTGCATTCAGAGGCACGACTCCGTGTCAGGTCCAGTTGAGGAATGCAGAGGAATGCGGGTGGGCACTCGAACTACATCAGGCTCCCACACTGTGGTGTGAAGGATGGGCTGATCAAGGTGGCTCATCCCTTTGAGGAAGAGATTCTGCAGGAGGATCACGGTCACATGTCTGATCTCACAGGACAGAGAAGGAATAGAAATACATGAACGCAGATGTTTGCAAAGAATTTGAGATTTCTCCTAAAGCATGAAAATATTTCACACACAAAAAAAAGTATCAGCAAGGAAAAGTATGATCAAAGCTCATTTTATTTATATAAAGCTCAAGGTGCAAAAGGCAACAAATCCAATTCAGAATTTAGTTCCAAGTTCAAATCAAACAATGTAGAACAAATTCTGCGTGATCAACACAGTCAGGAAATATTAGAATTACACTACAATCCCATCTCCAATCCATCAGGTGCATCATCTAGTATTTCTATGACATATAATGACTGTTTAATGTTACTCCAAGCTTCAAATGTGTTTTGTGGCTCAGGACAACATTTACTGATTGGGCAAAAGAGCAGAAATGCCTCTTATGATTCTAAAGGTTGTTTTTGTAGTTTTTGCTTTCTTCTCTGTGTTTAAACAAAATAAGCTAAATCACACACTAATGGTTGTAAGGATCCATTGTTGTGTGCTTCTCTTTCAGAAGTCATTTGTTGGGGTGTTGTGCTTGCTGGCCTGTGTTTGTCCTTGGACTAAGTAGAGGTGCACGTGTGTGTCGCCTGTGTGTAGCAGTAGTGCTGTAGATTACCTGAAGCATCTTTTGTCATCTTACTGAGAAAGGGTGGTGGTTATTTTCTACAAGCACTGTTGCTTTGTAGCAGAAAAAGAATCATTCCATAACGGTTACTGAAATGACCATAAATATTCATATATATCAGTGGTTCCCAAACTTTTTTAGCCGCGCACCCCCTTCTATGTCCCGACCATGTCGACTACCCCCCAGCCCCCACATTAGGGCATGGCTATATATATATATATATATATATATATATATATATATATATATATATATATATATATATATATATATCAGACGTAAAGCTAAACAGACAGGGTTAAAAAAATATGATCGACCTTTTTCCCCATCACTTTCATTTTTTAAATAGTAATTAATAAGCATTCGATACCATTACAATTTCCTTTGATTTAATTTTAAATAAATATTTAGAGTGCCCAGGTAGCACATAAACAATGCAATTTAACGGTTTTC
Source organism: Nothobranchius furzeri (assembly GCF_043380555.1). Classification (NCBI taxonomy): domain Eukaryota; kingdom Metazoa; phylum Chordata; class Actinopteri; order Cyprinodontiformes; family Nothobranchiidae; genus Nothobranchius; species Nothobranchius furzeri. Next base: position 62,381,540 of record NC_091746.1, read on the forward strand.
TTAAAGTAGGAACGTTTAACCTGTGCGGCCAGAGCGCTTTCCTTCCTTCTGCTCTGTGTAGACCTGAGCTGATCACGTACTTGTGCGTAATCAAATGTCTATAGGGGAAAAGATGGAAAAGCCATGAGGATCACTTTTCCCTCAGACCGACTTATTGCTGTTTTATGGTGTGGCTGAATCTGTGATCCGCTGCCACGCGGACTGGAATAACAAATGCTGCAGTAACATGAGTTGTGGCAGGTTCGGAGTCACTGGCTGGAGCGGACCCGACTTTAATACGTCATCCCAAAATAGAAGCTAATATCTTAATTTGACCTGGAATGAAAAATGTTGTTATAAAATCTCTTAAAAGTTTTCATCACAGAGGAGGCTGCGCTCATTTCTGTCTTCAGTCTGACGGCGCGCCGGAGTTTACGCAGCGTGCGCGCTTATTGAATCTGTGTGTGTGTGTGTGTGTGTGTGTGCGCGCGCGGCACAGCTCCGTGAGACGCTCGAGTCACCGCGTCTCGTTCTTGGCACTATTTAAACCAATGTTGTAAAGTTACTTCTGCCCAGCCCAGATGTACTCACTTGTGCACCCGAGAGCCGTGGTTCCGCTGGAACGCGCCTGACCTCTGACAGACGCACTCTAAACTTCAGATCTCCAGCGCGCTAATAGCCTGAATGGGAATCATTTCTTGATTTATTTTGTTACATCCACAATGTTCTGTGTGTGAGGTTTACAATGTCAGAACACTGCATGAGACAGGGTGTTAATTACAATCTGCCAGAATGACTCACCACCTTCAGATTCCTCCAACACCGTTAAAAATGATCAAATACGGAACATAACGGCATGCGCAGGCCAGAGTGCTGAAGCTCGGCGCATTATTATGAAGCTAGGGCACATGTGGAGGATACACACACACACGCACGCGCAAAAATATACTTGTTTTCAATTACATTTATTGGGCCCACTTACTTTTTCTTAGGCCCACCCACAAATGAGTTTCTGGCTACCCTAATGGTGACATTTGACAGACTTCTCTGAGCTCTGCAGCCATTACACTTTTCACCTCGCGCACCCCCTAGTGGCAGCTCGCGCACCCCCGGGGGATGCGTGCACCACACTTTAGGAATCCCTGATATATATGATCCAAATTTTCTTGTTTGGAGTAAAATAATCTGCCAACGCTGTTAGCAAATGTTGCTTGCTAGAACGCTTAAAACTAGAAAAATAATGTAATTTTATATTAATTGGCTAGTTTTAAGAATTCTAGTCAAGACATATCAGTTAAATTGCTGTTATGAGTTTGCAGCTTGATTGTACAGTGTATACTTCACCAGGATCCTTTACACACACACACACACACACACACACACACACACACACACACACACACACACACACACACACACACACGTGCACACACCTCACATATCTGTACATTTTAAGATGTTTATACTTTTTTATATATTTTCTGTACATGCTAATCTCGTTTGATTGATTGCTATCATGCATGCAGAGCTACTTTCATATTCCTTTTACTAAAAGAGCTATTTAACACTTACGCTTCTCATTTGTGGGATAATCACGCTCTGTTCTATTCTATCACTGGTAGATCTTTTATATACATTTCGTTTTCAGGTTTACATTTCTGTATGTTTGTCAAATTACAAACACTTAATGTGACACTCAGAGAAGTCTGAGTGCCCTCCGTGACTCTGCTGAGGATGTTGTTGGTAGAACAAAAAGCATCTTCTTTTGTGAGGGCCTTTAGACGGCTAATTACCCCAATCTACTCTGCAGGTAGTTCTACACAGAAACATGCCACCTGAAGAGGAAAGACAGGCCTGAGTAGCAACACATTTATTTACATAACATCTTTCATTAAGTTTTTACTGAAGAATGGAAGATGGCCCATTTACTTAATTTTTTTAAATTCAAACCAATTACAATATGATTCCTTCACTGCTCCTACTGAGGAATGCAGGTTGCCTAATTTTGTATCTGCTGGCAGCAAAAATCCTGATATTTGCCTTGAAATTTGCATATTGTGCATTGCATGAAAACAGACGACCTTTTCCTTTTGACCCTCGGGGCGATCGTTTACATTCCACACTTCCATGTGAGAGGAAGGCTTGTTCAGGGTAGGAGAAGGAAAAAGCGCACAAAAAGAATGAAAGAGTGGGGGATGTGTGGTTCAAAACTGCCATTGTGATAAATCATGCATTCAATTGTGAGGATGCATTTTTTTCACACTAAGATTTACACACAATGGTTTTTGTTCACCACTTGATAACCGGTTTCGTCTTCAAACAGGAAAATAATAAATAAAAGATGATGATAAATGAAGCGTGGGAGATGGTGAAACCGGAATTCACATCAACACACTTCCTGAAGAAAGCTGGATCAACCAGTTGGTACTGGCACCAAACCATTCTCCAAAGATTCACACACAAGGAGCACTTTCACGATGACAGACATGAATTATTAGAGCCTTCTGTTTTCTGAAGTTGGAGGAAATGTGCAGTTAGTGACAAATGTAAGTAATGATTTCAAGACTTATGGGGGTTAAGCTCCGACAGAGCAGTATTCCCTCCCTAAAAACTCATTTCCTTCTAATTAAGTCATTAAAATCTCCTGTAAGTGTAGCCAAGTGTAGAACGACATGCAACAGGATCAGTTTAATTGAACAAGACCACAATTATTGCAGTTGATTCGAACAGTTCGTGCTACCCTGTTGGGTCACTTATAATAGAGCCTTTGTTGGGTTCCGTCTGCAGCCCCGTTAACCCCATTACCCTGTTACTGGTATACTGGTCTTTGCATGAGTGAGAACCATAAACTTAGAACATTTCTTTATCGATAAACCAATGAATGGATTGCTGTTCCAGATTGTGCAACACAGCAAGTTTCAATCAGGAATAAATCACAGAGCTCTGAGTTAACGTTACATGTAATGAGTTCATTTGAAGTAAATATATGAGGAATTATTCTTATTGTCCTCCACCACCCTCCCCCACGGTGTCCCACAAGGTTCTGTGCTGGGGCCTCTACTCTTTCTCCTCTATCTATCCTGCTTCCTCTTCAGCACATTCTGAGCTCCTTTAAACGAATCTCCTGCCATCTTTATGCAGATGACATCCAACTGTACATCTCCTTTAAGCCCCATGAGATGTCTAAGCTGCAGCTGTTACACACCTGCTTAGACTCTATTAAAACCTGGATGGCTGGGAGCTTTCTACAGCTGAATGAAGATAAGACTGAAATCCTCATCTGTGCCCCAGACAAGCTGGTTCCCAAAGTCAGAGACTCTCTTCATCAGCTTGCTTCTCACACCAAACCCTAAAGCCTGGTTTATGCTTCTCCGTCAGCTCCGTAAGGGAAAGACACGCACGGATTGACGGAAGCGTTTTGCTCTTTTACTTCTCCGTCTCCTGGAGACTGTTGCAAAGCAATTGCCCGGCAGGACCACAGAGGGCGTAGCGCTGTTCTGTGGTATCCTGTCATGTATCGGTCCAAGATAGTGTGTTTATATTGTGTTTTTTGTGTATATAAGAGACTTTTAACACGGACATATTTGTCTCTCATTCTCATTCTCCCATGCGCTCCCCACCTCTAAACCCACGTTTCCTGTCATTTCCGTCCACAAATAAAATGCTTGCTGTGCATCTTTTCACTCCTCCAGTCACGGGGGAACTAAACGTTCATGTTTTTAGAGTTTTTTCGCGAGGCATTCTTCAAGCTTCTCCGTGTCTGCCGCTAGTTAAATTTGGCTCTCTTTGCAATGGCGGCGCTGTAAACAACAGCGGCGTCCTGACCAATCACAAGCTTGCGTAATCCGTTTCGTTCAACAGATGTTTAAAAAAGTGGGCTCGACTCCGTACGTACTTGCGTGCCTGCCGGATCCCTACGCAAGGATGGATAATGGCATTGCGTGTCTCCGCACTGACGCAGACGGAGAAGCATAAATCAGGCTTAAGTCAGGAATCTTGGCGTGACCTTTGACCCAGCTCTCACCCTGGATTCTCATGTCAGTTCTCTTGTTCGTTCTTCCTTCTTCCATCTCAGGAACATTACTAAGCTGAGTCCCATTCTGTCCCGCTCTGAACTTGAGACTGTTCTCCACACCTTCATCTCCTCACGCTTAGACTACTGTAACTCTCTTTTCACGTGTCTGAGCAGAACCTCCCTGAACCGTCTACAGGTGGTTCAGAATGCCTGTGCTCGGCTTCTGACCAAGTCTTCCAAATACACCCACATCACCCCACTTCTCCTCCAGCTTCACTGGCTGCCAGTCAACTTCAGGGTTCATTTCAAGATCCTGGTTCTGGTCTATAGGGCCTCACATGGACAAGCACCATAATGCATTGGCAATCTTCTCAGTCCCTACACCCCCAGCAGGTCCCTAAGGTCCAGTGATCAAAGCCTACTGGTTGTGCAGCACCAGGCTAAAGACCAAAGGTGACAGATCATTTGCTGCTGTGGCCCCCAGACTCTGGACCTCGCTCCCCCTGAGCCTGAGATCAGTGGACTCAGTGGTCTCCTTTAAAAAGCAGCTGAAAACTCACCTGTTTAAGCTGACTTTGGTGTGACCTTCGCCACCCTCTCCTTGTTCTGCTCTTTCGACCTATTCTGCATTTCCCGGGATCCACTGATTTCCCTCTTTCCTATTAATTTTCTTTCTCCCTTTCCTTACATTTATTAACACCATTTAAATTTTTTATCAATGAAAATATGTTTTTAATCATTTTTTAAGATAATTTTTCTATTTTACATTTTTTGTTTCTGTGAAGTGCTTCATGATTTTTTTATCTAGATAAAGGATTGTTTTCTTTCTTTTGTTCTTAAAAAGGAATGCCAGCACTGTGTGGGTGTGTCAGCAGCAGAAAGAAAGCAGTTGAACCAAAGCGTTTGTGAACCTAAACTCTTTCATAGTAATATGTTGTGTGGATTGTATATTTAGATAACAATGTTTAGTTAATATTACCTTAAGAACAGATGACTACTTGGCTGAATGACATAATTATGTCATGGGTGATTTTATCAAAATCATTTTCTTGGGTCAGTATGCACTAAAACGACTCTTTACATGGTTAATGAAATGTCACTCAGACCCCCATCGCCCTCTGTGGCCACAATATCGCACTTGCAACTTCAGAGTCTCTGGTCTGGCCCTGTTGGACTTAGTAAAGTGGAGCTGACATGCCAGAGATGGAGTCTGCTTCCGGCACATTTCCTGCATGTTTTAGATCATGAACACAGCTGATTTGTTTGATTTAGTGATGAATCACTCATGTGGAGACTGAAGGCTGAGGAGACATTTCAGCTGTTAGATTTAGGTGTTAAAAACAAACAACCAGCTAGGACGAGAGTTTCACTTTTGGTTTTACTACTAGACACTAGGGGGTGCTAATAGCAAGACAAAACTCCTTAGTATCCCTTTAAAAATTCATAAATGCTGTCTTTTTTTTTGTCTGAGCACTTCCAAAGCCTTGTGTGCTGTCCTCTCTGGAGGATGCGGTGGACCATAGACAAGAGCTTTATTAAATTTGTCCTGTTTTGCATGAATCCAGACCTCAGCATATTTTCTGATGGTCTCTGCAAGAGAAATGCAAATCATCTCTAGCTGACTTCTCTAGCCCGTTTCTGCTTTAAACGTGTGTGAACGTATAAAGGTCAATTTCAAATGACTGTCATCAACAAAGTCTCGGACATAGATGTAGAAACAAGGAGAACCGTGGAAACATGGCTCCAGTTTTTAACCTCAGAGTATTACACACTCTCCCCCGAGGCTTAAGAAACCTCAACCACAGTTGGTCTCACGAAAACCTTTAAAATTCCACTGGATAGAATAAAAAATGTGATGGGCAGTCGAGCCTTGCTTTAATCCTGTAGAGTTAGACGCGTTTCACTCAGCAGCTGGGATGTGTGAGATTCCAAAACCACTGAGCTAAAATGAAAAACAGATTCAATGACCAGAAAATGTTAAATCGGAGACAGGTGAAAGGTGCACAATGACGTGAGGACAAGGTAATAAAATAAAAACAAAATAAGAGCAGAGCAGGGCTTGTTTAGCGATAGCATACTTCCTGTTTCATCACCCGTCCAGCTGGCTGAAACACAGGTTGTTATGAAAAGTAACACGAGCTGTTCAAACATTTATACCATAATGGAGCTGTTAATGGAAACTCTATGTCATTATGATCTGTGGCTAGCAAACAGTGGCTGAGTTTTGAGCTCAGGGTCAGCAGGCGACTATTATCCCAGCAGAAGTGTGTCTTGATGAAAGCAAACAATAGAGAAAAGGACAGAAATGGAAAAAAGGGGATACAAATATTTGGAAAGAGAATTTGCCTGTGGTGTAGGTTCTGGTCTGGAAAGGGTGATCTTAGTATGCGTTACCCCCCACCTCCCTACTTCTGGGCAGGTGGCTCTTACAATAAGAACTGCTGAGTGAGATACTTGTGTGAGATTAATAGTTGTGATAAGGTTGTAATCAGAGAGGAGGCACAAAGAGATGGGAGAGAAACGGGAGACACGCTGCAGGAGGGACGAGGGGAATTTTTTCTTTTTGAAAAGCAACAGATTTGAGAGGGTAACCCACCTGGCCATCTGCCAGCAAGATGTCAGCGGCCTGGAGATTAACAGCTATACATTACCTCAGCCTATTAAAACGCAGCACTTGCTGATGGATGCTGACAGCCAGACCAGACAGAGGTGAATGTCTGAATGTGTCCATCTTCTTCCAGGGAAGTGGTGGATCTAAGATTTTTCTGAATATGGGGCCTTCGCAAATAACAAATGGTTAAAGATCAACTTCACTCATTTTTATTTGATACATTTTCAGTGGTCTCCAGTAGGAGTGAATGCTTTGTGAGTCGTCTGTTTCAGGAAGTAGTAGTGAGCCGGAGGAGAAAGTGGCAGAAGACTGTGGGATTTAGAGTCTTATTTCCTTAAATTCAGACATCTGTCCTCTGATTGGCTAAAAGCAAGGCGGCTCTACCACTGCCTCTGTTTGCTCGGCAACATTGGTGTTTTGTCTCCACAAATAATTCAAGCCAGAAGGAGTTCTGCCATGTTGTGGAGCTGCTAATGCTAATGGTTAGCTTCTATCAGCTGAGACGTGCTCTGCTCTCTCCTGGAAGCTAAACCAACAACAGACTTCTCTGTTGTGAGCCAAGATGAGCGAGTCCGTGAATGTTGAAGGACAGTGTGAAGTAGATCTGTCAGGCTTTTCTGAACCGAGCATTTCTTATTTTCTATTACAGGAAATAGGGGTAGAAGACTATGTTCACATTCGGTCTGCATGCTAAACTTGTGTGTGACTGATGTTTTGCAAATATAATAAGTAAAAACTGGTTTCTCGGTGAACTCGGTCTGTATTTCTATGAAGCCTACTATGGTTCTACAACCACCCAAGGCACTTAAAACACAACCAATCATTCACCCATGCAGACACACATTCACACGCTGGTGGTGATGACCACCAGTCTCTTATACCACTACCAGCAGGCAAGGTAGGTGAAGTGTGTTGCCCAAGGACACAATGACTGTGACAGACTGAGTGGGGCTCAAACTTGCAACCCTGGGGTTATCAAGGGGGTGCAGTATTACTAGAGGGACCAAATGTTAGTTCAACATCCTTTCACAAGATTTCATGTCGGAAATGTATATTTGGCTCATTAGTGTTTAGACTTGGAATTGCATCCATCTATAATGTGATCATCACACAGAAGACAGATGAGTGACAGGACAGGGGCACTTCAGGGGCCAATCAAATTTCAGATGTAGTTTCAGATGTTTCAGACCTGTTGCTTCCAAAATCTGACAAACATCTTCATTTTTATGGGGTGTCTAAAAAAAAGAGGGAAGATGAAAAGAAAATCAATGGTTAAGAATTTGTCCTTCAAGAGCAATGAATTTGCACGCAGTGCTTAATCCAACCCCCCCCCCCCCCCCCCCCCTGCTATTAGCAGCTAGAGTCTTTGGGGACACCACCAGAGCAGAGCTACCGCCCAAAGGACACATGAATGTCCTGTCGTGTAATAACTCAGACAGGACCAGCCTATCAGCGTCTGCCCCTTGTGCTCACACATGAACAAATCTGTGGGGCAGATCGGTAAATAATTACACGCAGCCAGGCAGGCAACACAATAACTGAACCTACAGCAAGGTGAGATCCGGTGACGGACAGCTTCCCATTAGCTAAATCCACTTCACAGCAGTTTTCCAGAGGGTAAGTTATGTTCAAACACAGCCTAATCCACCTTCAGAGTATTCTGACGCTCATCCTCACAAAGTCGACCAGGAGAGTGACAGTGTAGCAGTTGGAGTGGGAACGAGCAGCCTGAAGCGTCTCCACAGCCACCTCGTCTTTGATCTGGTATAAATTACCTGAGTCAGGTGTAATTGTGCTCCCAATCAGAGTATTTCAAGGCCAATCCTGCTCATTAAGAGCAAACACAACCCGAAACACCCCAGCGTTCGGCTGTTTGATGAGATGTGCATGTTACAGGTCATGACCTCGTCCGTAGCTCTAATTGGTTGAGAGGAAGAAGTATAGCATGTACAGTAGATTGTCCTGTCACATCAGCTGTGAAGGGTGTCTCATTCACTGATCCGCTGTAATTAAATCCTGAAGCCCGGCATGTATAATGGGTGTAATGTAACCGATGAAGCAATGTGATTAATAAGAGATTACCTAATGCTGAAGGTCTAGCTTTATGAAAATAACATCAAATCTTAATTAAAAATGCTGGTTTTAAGTTATAATACAACTAAAGGGTTGGAAGAACTATGCAAACATTAAAGACCAAGTTCTATTTTACTTGTTCTTTTTGAAACATAACCTTTATTTAACCAGGAAAAAAACCTTGAGAATAAAAATCTCATTTAAAAGAGTGTCCTGGCCAAGAGAGGCAGCAGCTCAACCAGCAACAATGATCAACACACTCACAGAAAACAGTTTCCACATCATTAAAACAAAAGGACATTAAGATCACCAGCAAAACAACCAGCAGTAACAGAATTAATATATCATGGCATTTACATCCAGATGTCTGAATATCTAAAATGTTTAAAGCCCGTTTTTATTCAGACCAGCTCCTTCAGATTCAGCTGGTTTGGGAGCTGATTTCATCAATAAGGAGCAGAGTTTCTAAATGCTATTTTCCCCCAACTCAGTACAGAACCCTTGGTACATTTAAAAGGAACAAGTCATGAGAATGTACCTCCAGTACTCTTTTGAGAAATGTAGTTCTGCAAGTACAGTGGGTACATTTTTGTTATTGCAGCCATTTGCTAATGTTAATTAAATTCATTTTGTTTATGCAAATTAATTAAAAAAGACAAACTGAAATATCAGATGGTCCTAAGTATTCAGACCCTTTGCTCAGTATTTAGTAGAAGCACCTTTAAAGCTTAAGCAGCTTTGAGTCTTCTTGGTAAAGATGCAACAAGTTTCTTACACCTGGATTTGAGGATCCTCTGCCATTCCTCCTCGCAGATCCTCTCCAGTTCTGTCAGGCTGGATGGCGAACGTTGGTGGACAGACATTTTTAGGTCTCTCCAGAGATGCTCGATTGGGTTTAGGTCAGGGCTCTGGCTGGGCCGTTCAAGAACAGTCACAGTTTGTCCTCCAGTGTCAGTTTTCTGCAATCAGCTAGGTTGGTGTGTAGAAAAAGCCTGTGGTCATGCTTATGTGTGGAGGCACGGGGTGGAAAGCGGGTGCATTTGTTAGCAGCTGTTTGTCTGCTGACTTTTGTTGACATCCACTCGAGGAGGCATTTTAAAACTGTACACCACTGTGACAACAACAGGGCTGTAGCACATAGTATATCCAGCTCTTTTCATAAGGACTCATGAGGAATGAAAGTCTAAAACATGTCTCACATAAACAAAAATAAAATAATTGGTTTTGTTTGTTGGTAGTATTGTTAATGCTGCTAAAAATGAATACTTATAGTGAAGGAGAACTGTGAGTTGCAGACGTTTGAGTATTATCTGTTCGGGAGTGTTTGGGTAGTCATGTTGTGTGCCTGTCAAACAGATGCTGTTGTCTCCGATCGTCTCACATGTCCTGTGGGAGTCCTTCATGTTTATTTCATCAGCTTTAGAAATGCAGGAGTATATCTTCACCCTGATCTTGTGACATTGTGTCAGGGTCGTGGGCCTGCTTCACGTTTTTCTGTGTGACACACACAACGGCTCAGAGCAATGCACAACAGCAGTGTTGTAATAACAGCTTTTTCACTAATTCCATTTTTTCCTGTTTTATTGCCCTTGGAAAATATTTAAGCTAAGATTCAATGAGAATGTGTTGTTTCTGGAGAAAATGTCTTTTTTTGTGATGGAAAAACGCCCACAGTGGTTCTCTGATGATGGGGTCTTTGCTGAATCGTGATCAGCTTATCCACACCGCATCGAGCAGTGAGTCAGCTGAACAAGGGAAGAAAAGGTCTCCAAACAAAAACACAAATGAAGCCTAAATTCCAAGCATAGCTTTGCCATGTGAGCATGAGTCGCCTCACTGGGTGCACGAATGCTGAAAGTCTCAGTTAAATTCTTACACAACATCTGAGCTTCATGCAGAGAAAACATAACAAACAGGAGCACGTTGCAGAGATATCAACATTTTGACCAAAGTGCAGGATGGTTGCTTACCCAGATCCTCATCTGTAACGACTTAAATAATAAAGAAGGAACTGTAAACGCCTGCAATTCACACAATAATTAAAACTTCAAATGTATGTTTGATTGGCCAAAAATGAACTAAGTGAACATGCTAGCATTGTACCAGTGTATTAAGTTTATGTTGGGTAAATTGTTTCAGATTTGAGAGAAATATAACACTTAAAAGCCAACTTCACTGACATGTTTCTGATTATAATAGGTCACACAGAGTTTGTCCTGAACAAGAAAACTGTCTTCTAGAAAATAGATGCTGGAACGCTAGGGTTTGGAAAGCTTGACAGATCTACATCACACTGTGTCCAGGAAACATCTTGGCTAGTAAAACCTAACCGTTACCATTAGTAAGTCCACCACACGGTAGAACTCCTCCAGACTTGTGACATTTGTGAAAATAAAACAACAAAGTCAGTGGTAAAGTTGTGTTGCTGTTAGCCAATCAGAGGTGAGATGTCGAAATATCAGGAAATAAGACTCAGCGTCCTGGCGTATTCTGTCACACTCTCCTCTAGCTGAATTCTCCATGCTGAAACAGGTGCACCGGAGCTTTTGTCCCCCTAAAAACGACTTGCAAGGCTTTCATTCCTACTAGAGACCACTGCAAGTGTATTAAAGACATGAGTAAAGCTGACCTTTAAAATAAAAAATGTTGAACCATGATCAGTTTCTTTATGTTATTTTAAAATAATACATAGTTTGCATCAAAATTATGGACGTAATAAGTCAGAGCCTGATTACAGATTCTTTATATCAGATTTATGTAGTGATGGGTACCGAATTCGGTACTTTTTAAAGAGCAAGTCGCTTCAAATCAACATTTTTTTGCCGATAAACTATATAAATGAGTGTCTGATCGTGCTGTAGACAAATGTAGTCAATAATTTGGCATTTTAGTGCATCTTAGTTAAAATTTAAATATTCTGCCTAAAACTGTCAGCGATGCACCGTCATCAGGTAAAAACTCTGCACTACATTTGAATTTAAATCTGACATCGCTATTGGCTAAGAGGTACACTATGATGTTAGATGGTAGATTATGATGTCACAATGTCGTGAGTGTGTGTATTTGTTAGCAGCTCCGCCCTGTCTGTCTGCTAGGCAACAGCATTTGTTGCATTTTTCAAACAGGAAGTGGGAGTTGAGTAATAATCTGGTAGGGGGTGACTTGCTCTTTCAGGTACCGACCGAATTCCGTAGTACCGACTGAGCACCGATTCACGTCATTTGAAACGGTGCCTCGTTTCGGTAGCCGTCCTTCAAAACGAGAACTTGCCTAGACAGCTGCGCATGCGCAAGAGCGTTATGTCATCGGTCGCTGCGAGCGCGTTGTAAACAGAGCAGCATGGTAGAAAGAACGAAAGCTAAAGCTTAGGTCCACTTCACTAAATGTGATGGGTAACTGGGTGATGATGAAACCAGCGACAACGATCTAATTGAGACATCCTCATCTTAATCTGCTCCGGTAGGTAAATAAAATTTTTAAGATAACGTTAGCTTAATTTGTTAGCTTCCGTTCCGCTGGTGCGTTTGGTTTCTCCTCGGAACTCCGAATTTCCAACTGGAAGAACATGAATGCGCTCAAAAGTTTGGCTTCACTTTACTAAGTGCGACGGGTGAAGATGAAACCAGCGACAACAATCTAAGTGTGAGGCATCATCGTTTTAATCTTCTCCAGCAGCTAAATAAACTGTTTAAGATAACGTTAGCTTGATAAATTAGCTTCCATTGCCACCATTGTTATAGCTAATGGTGCGTTTGCTTTCTCCTTGGAAATTCTAACTTCCCAGTAGGAAAAATCAAAGAAAAAGGACGGCAAAAGGAATGAAGATACACAGTAAATTTAGTTCACAGTAAAGATGCTTGCTTCAGTTTAATTATCAGCTTATAAAACTACAAGGACGATGTTAAAATACAAACAGTTGAATGTTATTTATCATGATATTTATCAAATATGGTTATAAATTGAGAAAAAATATTTAATTATAAAAGAGAATTAAAATATTAAACACTCAAAAGTATGTAAAATTGGTACCGTTAAGTACCGGTATCGATTCCTAGGTACCGGGAAATAGTACCAAATCGATTCAAATGTCAAAGGTACCCATCCCTAGATTTATGGCAACATTTGGTTCCTAATCTGTAATATTAACCTACTTTTACATTAACCATGCTTTTATACAGCAACTTTTGGTTGAAACAAACAAAAAACAAGACAAGAGCCAGTTTCATCAGCAGCTGGACTCAGGTTATGGATGACCAACCAATAATGTTGGGAGCACATGTTGGTTATTATCAGCTCACTATTTTGTTGTTGGTGAAATCAAAAATATAGAAATTTGTCGATTTTGCTCATTCATTAAAAAGGCTCAATTTATATTTAAAGTTAAATATTTGTTCCGATCAAATCCCTTTTGAACAATGCTTAAGGATAGAGGAAATATTAATGAGTTGAGGTAATTTTGTTTGAGCAACCATCAGCCTTATTCTTGACTTATTTAATGATTATTGGGAACACTAATTCTTTGTCAGAACATCCATATTTTGAACGTATTCAACTTTTTTGATAATGTTGGTTTTCTAATTAGCTGACGCTACTTTTAAATAACTTTCACTTCCATTTATTTTCTAACTTTAATACGATTAACAAAAACTTCTTCTAAGTGCTACTTTGTGTTTACTTGTTTCTGACACGACATTTTCAGTAAAATCTTAAAAATTCTCAATGAAATTTTGTTTGATTGCCCAATTAATGAAATCAGACATCAGTCCTAAAATATCATGGAGAGCAACAGGCAAGTGCAATAACAGAACTCCTTCATCAAAGAAAATCCACCAGGAAAATGTTGATACGATGTTTCTACCTTTTTCTAAGTTAGTTTAACAAGTTATTTGTGGAGTGTACTGTCAGGTGTGTTCAGCAGCAGGAAGTTTGGAATAGAGCTGAGATGTGTCTTAGATGATGATATTTTTATACCTGCTGGGCCCGTTGGCAGATTTCTTATTCATGGGTCCAGTTGACAGAAAACAATCTCACTGTAAGAGCTCACAGCAACATGTCGGCCCATAATGTCAGCACTCCATATGTTTCTGATTGACTTGAATCATGACATGCAAGCATGCGTGCAGTGTCGTCCTCACCATCTGGTTTCCTGACTTAGCAACAGTTGGAACGAAACTTAACCCTCTCAGTCTCTAAATAAGTTTTGATAAAAGGACGAACAACTAAGTTCTTCAGGGGTACTTGCTCATAAAATACGTATGTGGAGTAACCAGGTAGGTAGGTTTAAACGTTGCAAATCTGCAACGCCTGCCTCCAGAGGGTTAAATTACAAACTGCTTATATAGGCAGTTTATATAGAACTACAGGGTGACGTTGAGGTAAGTAAGGACAAAATCAGGTGCAATAAAACAAAATACCTTTTTATTTTATGTCCAAATAATTTTCTTCAAATAAGTGGCAGCAAATATCTCATGAAGCCACTTTGCGCAACTTGCCCGAAAATTGTGTCAAAGTGACCTTAAACACTGAAATAAGGGGAATGCAAAAACCTCTTCTTGCAACTGAAAGTGGGTTTTGCCTTTTATTTTGCTGTTCTGTGATGTTCATTATTTAACAAAAAAGAAGATAAAATAGTATAGTGAGGAGAGAGCTAGGTCGGTAGTTCTCCACATGATTTGGAGGAAGAGATGTTTTTTTTTAGCAGCGGTTTAACCTGAGCATGCTTGAGGGAGATGGGAAATGTACCAGATGTCAGTGAAGCGTTGATCACGTGTGACTGCTGCGGCTACTGTAGGAGCAATAGCTTGGAGCAGCTTAGTCAGAATGGGGTCGAGTGGGCATGTAGTAGGGCGGCTGCACGTGAGAAGCTTGGACACAGTTCTCAGTGAGAGGGGAAAAGAGGAAAATGAAGCAGTGGGGCTTGAGATGGTTGGGCTAGATGGAGTTTGTGGTAGTGAATGTTCAGGAGTGGCCAGTTGAGTAAACTGTTTGCTTATAGCTGCCACTTTGTCAGTGAAGAATGAGGCAAAGGTGTCAGCTGATAGATTGTTGGTGGAGGCGGAGGGTTGAGCAGAGTTTTGAATGTCGAAAGTAGTTTCTGAGAGTCAGTAGAGCTGAGAATTGTGTCAGTGTAGAAAGCTTTCTTTGCATCAGTGATGCTGGCAGAGAATGAGGACAGTAATAGTATAGTATAGTCAGTGTTGGGAGTAACGCCGTTTAAGTATAACGGCGTTTCTAACGGCGTTCTTTTATAGGTAACGGAATAATCTAATTAATTACTTTTCCCGCCGTTGCAACGCCGTTACCGTTACTGGGGACGGAACGTTGTGCGTTACTATGTGCTTGTCGAACGTTGAGCAGCAGCGTGAGGCTTTCTGACCGCCACACTTCAGCTGCAGCCAGGGAGAGAGAGGTGTCGGTAACACACTTACAAACACGATGATGATTGGCCGGGTGGGCGGAGACCCTCACGGTCTCAGTCGCTGCATTCTGTAGACACAACGGGAATAACTCCGTTTAAAATAACCGCGTTAATAAAAAATATTTCTTTCTGTAACGAGCAAACTAATTAATTACGTCTTCTTTTATCAAAACGTCGTTTCTGTTACTGATAAGGAAATGCGTGCAGCAGCGAATCTGCGGATCTGCAGCCGTGCCCTTAGCATGACAGCGGGACGTCCCGAAGGTCCGCTCACCTGTTCACCGCGCAGACGTCCTGATCTTCTACCTTCCTAGATCATCCAGCTGTAACCTGTTTCTGATCATGTCTTTAGTCCCGCTGTAACACTGATGCATCAGTCTCAGACGGCACGGAGCTCAGGTGTTATTAGAACTACCTGTGTGTGTTCACCACCCAGCTTCAGCTCTTCTGTGGTTGGGTCTGACCCAAGTTAGTACATTTAAGTCCTCCATCAGGCTTGTGCCTCTTCTAGTGTCATTTTAAAGGATTTCATTTATTTATTTAACCATTACTAGATTAGCAGCAACAGAAATGCACCTAAAAACACACAATTATGTGAAGCTGGAAAAATTAGAATGCTGTGCAAAATTACATTTATTTCTGTAATTTAACTAGACTGAGAGACCATTTAAAGGCTCGGGAACCTTTACAGGTGTTTCTTTTTGCAATTTTAAATTTTAGCTGATTGGGTTTTTGTTAAATATCACACAGTGACCTTTTAATAGTCTAGATTAGTGTAATGCTCCTGTTAGTAGTTCCTCCTGTTAAGTGCTTATTTGTTTAACTTATTCAGGTTTATATAAAACATTTGGACATACATTTTATTATGTTCCAGTCATTAGTCATTTATATTTTACTATTGTAGTAATTCTTGCATTCTTTAATGAAAAAAGTAACTAAGTAGTTACTTTTGTTGGTAATTAGTTACTTTTATGATCTTGTAACTCAGTTAGTAACTGAGTTACTTTTTTGACAAAGTAATCAGTAACTTTAACTAATTACTTTTTTAAAGTAACGTTCCCAACACTGAGTATAGTACAGTACAGTACAGTACAGTACAGTATGACCTTACATGTTTTCTTTAGACTGAAAAGATTTTACCCAACTCTGAATATTCTAAAATTAATTAATTATTATTGTGATATGCATCTGGGAGACCATCTGCTCAGTCTTCATTTCAACAGATGCAAACATCTGGAATCATCAGTTCCATCTGCAGCCAAGACATCCAGGTCAGGAGAAATCTGCTCTCCATACCTTTATGCTGCACCTGAGAGACATATAGAAGGAATTCAATCAAATCTAATTTTTTTGGGAGGGAGGTTGAATCTTTGTTTGCAATATGCACATGCTAACCAGTAAATGTGCTGAAAAGATGTTTGCAGACTGGGAAAAAAAGGGAAAGAACATGGAAGGAGAGACAGATGGGAAATGAAGGATGCACTAAACTTGGCGAAGATGGATGTGCTAAGCTTCGGTTTATCTCATATCCTTTGATTTAAACGTCCACATGAGCTCAGAGTTGGAGGCAGAAGAAAGGGAGAAAAGATTTGAGGGAGAAGTAGTGAAAAAGCACATTTTTAAAGCATTTCTTGTCATTACAATATCCCTTTTCCTCTCCAGTGATTCATAGCTGCAGTTTAATTTTGCAGCTGGATTTTTAATTTGCTTTAGCTATAATATTATGTTTATGACTTCTCACAACCATACTCAGATGCAACGACACTGCTTTAGTCGAAATGACTAAAAAGTATTCAAAGCAAATGAGTTGGACTTTGAAGATTGCCTCTTTTCACTCACCAACCTTTGACGTTGGTGTCCTTTACTCATGTCCTCAATCCCTTCCTTGCTATGAATTTGGTAAATGGTGGAAAGTATTTTTGTTTGAGAGCACATATTTGAGAGGCATTAACCTAGCTCTGTTTCTTTGTGAATGCATTTAGTCAATAAATAGAAACAATTTGCATTTGTGGCTGTTACATGTGGGTAAAGTTTCAAAGCATAAAATTATGGAGACAGGTCAGAATTCACCGGTCAGCCTGGCAGTTTCACATATTTTTGATCTACATCTCCAACCAGTCAGAGAAGATTCTCATATTGCATTGTGGGTTAAATAAGAAATCAGTTGTTTATGTACAAGTTAGCTTTAGCACAGCTAGCTGCTATCAGAAGACAGAAAAGGATCAGTTTAAAACTTCCATGAGTCATTGATTTAAATGTAAATAAGCATTGTAGATCTACCACCCCCTTTGTTCAAGCTTCCACCTAGAGTCACGTTTACATGCAGCCAATATCCGGGTTATGATCGGGTTAAGGTCGGTATTCGGGTTTCTGAGTTGATCAGAATAACCCGTTTACAAGCATAAATAGAAAGAGTTACCCCTAACTTGCATAACCCGATTTAAATGCAGACGTTGGGGTAGCGTCAGGACGTGTGGACTACGTCCAGACGCAATATGCGTCATTTCTGGTTCTTCTTGTTCCGGTATCCGTGAAAACAACAACATGTTTCGCAGTTCGGAAGAGATAGCGACCGCGTTTCTTTGCGCTTTAGTTTCTTCGTCACTCCAAAAGTGTGGTGCTGTGCCGCAACTCGCCACTTTGCTCCCAACTTGTTGTTTACTTCCGGTGTTCTGGCGCATACAAGACGTCTCGCTACTCAAAAGACCAAGATTCCTTGCGAACAGAGCATGCGCAGAACGCACACTTTGATGGGGATATCCCGGTATGCGTTTACACGACCAAACATTCGGGTTAGAAAAGGGTTACCCCAGATGTAGTAACCTGGTTTTTAAAAACCCGGTTATGAGCATATCCGGGTTTTTGGCGGTGTTTACAAGGACCTGCGGAACCGGGTTATTGTGAATATTCGGGTTTTAAAAGGGTTACTGGCTGCATGTAAACACACTGACAGACTCTGATGGTTGCAGAAAATGGTGCAACAACGGATGCATCTGGCACTGTTAAAGAACCATAAAAACACAACATTATCTTCTGTTTCCACCATTTTTTGGTACATTTTCTTCCAGACCTCCTAACATAATGCACCTGCATCACCAAAATGGAGCCTCTGGGCATTCTGACTAATGCTGCATTGCCACTAGGACTTAGACTGGAGATCCAGCAGGGAGGACTGTGCTTAATACACTGGGAAAACTCCTCCACCACTCCTGCTTAGGCTATGTAACCATTAGCATACTAAATGCTAGCTAATGTAACTAGCCCAGCACTGACTTTGCTCTCTGCCCAGCTGCTCCAAGCTCAGAACATATGATTTGTGCACAAAGAAGGGTTTGTGCAGAGGAGCTGATATCGATGTTTGTTGCACAGAATTAATATCTGCCATGATAGAATTTACATTGAATATCTAAGAAATAGCCACAGGCATTTTCATATATATTGTGCAATTGGATACACGGTATTGTGTGAAATTGATCCACCTTCAAATTTAAAATTGATCATCCAACCCACCTGCTGATGCACACATTCTGTCAAGAAGCATTTTAAAACTTCCCAAACATCTAATTTTCTTTAATAAACCAGGGCAGCGCTTTATCATTTGAGCTGCTTGAGGACACTAAAGTAAACCTCACCCTTTACTTATTCTCCAGTAGCTACTCCAGACACTAAAGGTAAAAGCTGCACATTCTCTTATGCACTGAGTTTTACTGCCTATAATCCTAACACCTACTTACAAACATCAGGTCAATTGTGCAGCTTAGCTAGTGAGATGTAACAGCGAGCAGCGGCGTGCCTACTCCTCTGTTACCTTCATCAGTATTCAGCTGACGCTCCTCTCCAAGCAGACCAAAGTGAAGGGATTATGTCGGAGCTTTATTAGATTGAATCAGACAGGTTAAGTTTCCCGTTTCCCTTTGAAGAGACAGAAAACATCTCACAGATTCCCCAGCTGGGAAAAGACAATATCTCCTTTAAAAATTTCAACAACATCTCACGTCTTAACCTCCTCTAAAACCCGTGTATATTTATTGCTGAAACACCGGGCCTTTATTCCCTGACTTCACCCTTCATTTCACGCACTGAGCCCACCCACTGCTCACAGACAAACCAACTTACCAGCCATAAGAATGTATTTTTGTTGCCTTTTTCCCTCTCTCTGCCTTTCTGTGGGTGGATGAATCTCTAGTGGCAAAAGGTTTATAGAGCTGCCTTCTTCAGGAGAAGCAGATAAGAGCTAAATGCATTACCAGCAGAGCGGCGTCCAGCGTTAGCCTCGTAAATCACATCAAAGTTGTACTTGAGTGGTGACTTGAGTGTTTGTATGTGCTTGTGCTGCTGGTGCAGGGGTGTGTGTGTGTTTGAATGTTTAATGATATATCACACACATGATGTTGTTTGTTGATTTCTTACTTTGCACCGCTTTCATTACGCCGCTCAGGTTTGTTTTGCTTGTGCGTAGACCGAAACTCGTGTTGAGAAGTGGCTGAGATGTTAAGGAACACCCTGTTATGCTGCAGAAGCTATACGCCATCATAGATTTCCTCTAGTGGAGGAGGGCAACGTGTCTACGGAGTTTGCAGGAGACTGGAGGAAACGTTGATGGCAGGACTGAATAAAAATGAGCACACACAGAGAGGGCATGACAGGAATCATCTGAGTCTTTGAAGATTTGTGAAGGAAAGGAGCGGTCGGTTTAAGCTCAGACTGAAGCTGAAATAGACTCTCTCTAATTCTGTTTGAAAAAACAAAATCCAGACTGAATTGAAACCGGTCCTCAAGGCACATTGATCACAGAAAACCTAAGCATAATACACATCAGAGCATTTGGCTCCAACTGAAATAGTTAGATCTTTGGTAACGATACATCATAGATGACTGACGACGGTTGGTGATGACGGCAGAGGAGTTAAATGGTGATCTGACCAACACGTGTATAGCGCCTTTCAGAGTCAGAGGACTCCAAAGCGCTTTACACTACAGTGTATCACTCATCCATTCACACCCTGATGGTGATGAGCTACGATGTAGCCACAGCTGCCATGGGGCACACTGACAGAGACGAGGCTTTCCAAGCACCGGCGACATCAGTCGCTCTGACCACCACCAGCAAGCAAGGTGGGTTAAGGGTCTTGCCCAAGGACACAACAGTAGCAAACTCTGGTGGGATCGAACCTGCAACCTTCCGATTGCCTCTGTCAGTGCACCCCAGTGCAGCTGGGGCTATAGCTCATCACCACCAGCGTAGAAGTCCATTTACCATTTAACATTTACATAAGAAAAATTATTATCCATTTTGTTTTTCATCTATTGATTATCTTCTGCTTCCATAACTGTAAAAATACTGGTTTTGCATTCATGACGCCATTTTTATTTGAGATTATGTTGCTGCTGTTCTGGTTGCTGGTGATGTGGGGCTGGCTGAGCAGCTGGTGCAGATGCTTTTTGTGTTGCTGTGGATGAAATCCTAGGTGAGCTCTGCTGCAGCTGGTGGCTCCTCAGTGATCAGTCTCCACCTTTTTACCCACTCTGGCTCAATTCTGGTAAAAAAAATCACATTTTCACACACACTACGTACACGTAAACATGAGGAATAAAAACATGAAATGCTGCGAACGTACAAGAGAAGAAACTGAAGTTCCATGAATCAGTCTTATTGTACAAACGAGGTAGTTGAAAGCAAGAAGACATTAAGTTTGTAACTGAAGAATGTTCGTTTAGGAGCCGGAAACTGTTGTTGGGTCTTGAAGTTTTAGATTTAATAGATCTATCATGTTTACCAGAGAGTTAAGTTTCAAACAGGTGATAAGCAGGATGGGAACAGTCTAGAGATGCACTAGTCGCTGCACTCACGCGCACCGCCAGTCCCGCTGCCACCGGGCTTTAAACACGCAACCTTCAGTTTATACAATAAAATGTAGCCACTTGTTCTGAGCTTAGATTATTATAAGTGTTGTCCAAAATTATCATTGGGCTTTAAAGATGAAAGATGATTGGTGCTCTTTGGCATTTCTTTTGAAAACATCCATTTGATTTATGTTTTAATACAAGTTACTGAATCTGAAAAAGAAAAGAAAAAATACACAATTTAAGTTTCCTAATTTGTGTGCATGGGTACGAGTGTGTGTGTGTGTGTGTGTGTGTGTGTGTGTGTGTGTGTGTGTGTGTGTGTGTGTGTTTTATGTGGTGGTTACATTTGACAACCAGCCAAGTAGACGTGAACCTTCCCTGCTACCTCTTTCCAGTCCAAAGCAAGTCAGACATTATTATTCATGATTTTATTTTGTTGTGTCTGTAAAATGACTCTTGCGCTGGACCCAAGTACGACTGGAGCGCCTCAACGCTCCATCATGTTGGATTATGTCAAACGTCTCCACCCTGGCTGCGTGCCAAAAGAGGTCAGCCTGGGCGGCCTGCCTATGAAAACACAACCCTTCTCTCCCTCTCGTTCAGTTTCTCTAACGAGGAAGGGCGAAGCACCAAGAAGCGAGTGTGTTTACCTTGTGTGTGGAGTTTTCAGAGATAAGCATCTCTGACAGCGGCCCCACTCTATTCAAGTAGCATGGGTTAACCTCTTTCATGTATGTTTAAGAGTCGATGGTGGTTGATTCTGTGTTTATGTGATTTAGTTGAGTCTATTCAAAATGCCAGAATTGTGACAGACTGGGTCAGATCCATCTACAGTGCGTATCGCTGCCTCTCCCAGTCTGTAAGGAATGATCTCATCTTCCAGATGGTTCATTGTTCAGACAGTCCCTCACTCGGAATCATTTCAAGCTCACAGCCAAAAAAATACATCATTGTGTTGTAAGTGCTTTAAAGTGGTCCAAGAGTTTTAAACCACATTTACCTTGTTGTTGCATAAAAGAACCTTGGGGTGTCTGAAGTGACATACTTAAAAATGTGTCGCCTCCGACCTGCTTTTCTCAGTAATGGTGTAATGGCCACGGAGAAACGATTCAATCTGAAATGGTTAAACACATCATGAGCTTAGACACACAACTTTAGATTTGCCTGTCCAAACCCACTTCAGCGTCGGCTATATAAGTGTTTGTTGTGCTAATGCTAACCGAAGAACAGTAGCTTGAGCTAATGCTAAAGCCTAATTTATACTTGAGTTGAGTCCATGATTGACAAGCTAATGACTAGTCCAAGCAATGCCAGCAGTCTACAGATGCATGGGTTTTGGACTTGACTGGCTCTTAAGTCACACAAAGATTTGTTACTTTACTTTAACAAGGACCCCCCAAAGACTAGAGTCTTGGGCCTAGTCCACACGTAGCCGTTTTTTTTTTAAAACGAATATCCGCCCCTCCAAAAACTTGCATCCACACCACCGTGTTTTAAAAACAAACTCTGTCCACACGTACCCGGATAAATACGTTGTTAAGGACATGCCAGACCTGTAGGCGGCAGTACTTCCCCCGTTCTTAACCTCGTCCTTCGTCTGTGGTCTTCCGCAAGGAGCAGTAATTCCGCTTGCAAAAACAAACAAGCAGAAAGCGCTTGGACAATTGATAAAGCGAGCGCAGCTCTGAGGGCATCCATGCTGTCGGCTAGTGTAAACACAGGTCGCACACGTGATGTCAGCATATTTTTTGTCGCGGAAAGTGATGTTGCGGACCTTAAAACTCCGGTTTTGTCTGTCCACACGCAGACACCCAAAACGGAGAAAACGCAGATCTTCACTTTGGCCGGAATTTTTAAAAAGATCCGTTTTTGTGTGAAAAAACTCCGTTTTCGTGTGGATGACAGGCCAAAATGTAGAAAAATATCTACGTTTTGGCAGATCCCCGGCTACGTGTGGACAGGGCCTTGACTCGAAACTTGGACTTGAGTGAAAAAATGTTTATCTGTCATAAGTAAATGTTAGTTGGTTTGTGAGCCACAGACAATAACTACAAAACAGTTGAAAAATGCCAGTTGAAAACAGCTGCCAACACTGAAAAAATGGTTAACTCGTGTTTTAGTATTCATAACAGAATAATTACATCTTTAGCTGCTTTTCACAGAGCTCCTGATAAACCACTTGGCATCTGTTGAATTGGCAACTTTATAAAATTTTCCATTAGGCTCATTTTGAGCTTTAATTGGAGTCTGGTTTTGTAAAAGTGTGTTGTCATTTTAAAACAAGACCTGCAATCATTCAACATGTGTTGGCTGACATCGGGAAACTGAATCATTTTTGATAAATGTTTGTTAATACAGATACACATAGTCTCAGCAGAATCCTCTGGACTAATGATGATTAAGATACATGTCTCAGAAAAAAGTTCTGGTGTTTCAAAGTAGAACAGGTCGGAGTTTAGGAACACTGCATGGAAGAAATCCATTTAGCTTGAATATGCATCTCCTTGATTAGATACGTGACTTAAATTTACTCTTCAAAGACTTCAAGCTTGACAGACTTGACTTGGATTACCCCTGAAATACTCAACAATTCATTCTGATTTGCTCAAACTATTGTAATTGTCATTTACGTTGACATGTGGAGTTTTATAAACTGTAGCAACACTCATTATGTTTTAATATGAGCGTGTACAACATGTTATACTGTGTTATTGGTGATGAATGACAATAAAGTGAATCTTGAATGTCTTGTCAAACGCACTGGAAAGAAAGCATCATCATCATCATCATCAGAAGATGATGACAAGGATGAAAATGTTTCTTTACGAATATTTGAAGATTTCTAAAGTCATAGATGTCCACAAAGAGACCTCAACAACAGCTAAAATGAAAATCAGAGACTTAAACAGCAATCATTATTGGGAAATGTAATAATTTAAAAGTATTTTTAGAATTGTAATTTTTGTCATTTCCATGGATATTCAGCTGAGTGTCCCTGTTTCCAATACATGTTAGTAAAACATACATTTTTTAAATGCAGCAGACATTACCCTGTCAATAATCAGCCAAAATAACTCAACAAATAAATAAAAAAAAGTTCTGCAAATCACAAGAACACATAGGTTTTTCATGATTGTTCATTTATTTTCTTATGAAAGAAACCAAGTTTGATGACTGCAGAGTAGGCTCCTTGACTGACACCAAGTTAACGCATGAATATTCAGATTTAGTCAAGTTGTGCATAAATTCAAATCATTGTGGAATTTAACCAATGCAAGATTAAACAGCAATTCTGAGATTTTTCGAGTTTATTTTGGTTATTTAAAATAAACAATTCTACCCTGAAAAAAAAATAAAATAAAATGACAACACTACACAGAAACAGGTCCAGATGTTTTTTCCCCTGTCTGATCAACCTCCATGATTTCATTACCTTCAGAGGCAATGTGGGTCAGATCTTTGTTCCTATTGGCCCAAGAGCGTCTGTAACAGCGGCGCTCCAGCCTTGCAAAGCTTGACATAATGAGAACAGTCCTCTCCAAGTTCCAGTCCCCTCAGTAAACCAGGGGCTCCCCGCTCGTTACCATGTTTCCAGTGAAGCATGGAGCTCATCAAATTTGAAGGAGGCTTGTGTTTTTGGTGAACTTCATTGGGTTATTTTTGGTGTTTGAGCAGGAGGACATCAACCGAAGGCACTGCTCTCTCAGTTCTGTTGTCGGAGGACGAGTCTGTAGGTGATTTAGTAAGCGTCCACGGTGCTTGGGGCTCTAAGAAATTGATTGCTGGGATTGATGTCTGTTGGTGACACGACATAAATCAAACACATCCTCCTTATGGAGAATCACGGGGGTTTAGGGCTGGACGCGTCTCCAGATGAGGCTTAAAAATTGCTTGACATTTCATTACTGTAGGTACACTCCTCAGAGTATAAACCAACCCCAAAGGGGAGGTTTACATCATCATTCAGCCGCTGCATCCACATTTATATTTATTCACATTTACATTTCTTAAGGGCATTAATAAATCACACTGTGATTATGAGATATGAAAGTCTGATTTTCCTTCCAGATGTGAAGGTCTCCGTGTTCCAGGTTAGCTATTATCTGCCAGGACGTGTTTATTAGTAGCAGACAAAAGCTCTCGGCTCATGTGGAAGGTGTTATATCTCGATGTTAACACATCTGAAGATTGTGAATGGAGGGAAGTAGATGTGACTCAGAAAAACTCAGAGGAAGCCACGCTGCTGTCTCGGGAGAGATTGTTGTCAGGAGATTGGATCACATAGGAAGGATATTGACTCTGAGATGGACATGAAAGATAAAGGAAGAACACAGAAATGTTCTGTCTGCAAAAATGCAACGAACAAGAAATAAATCTCTTTTCATCACATGGTTTGATATGAGGGTGGAGCAGGAGGGCCCAAAACTCCATCTTTGTAAACAACTTTAACTCAAATAGAATATTGCACATATTGCTAATCAAATTAAACATATGTGAATGAGTGTCTTTGTTCTGTTTTTTTTTTGTGGCGTTGGTTACTAATTCAGCTCCTAGATGAAAGAAAATAGATGGTGAAAAGCCTGACAGATCTACGTCACACTAGCCACTTTTACAAAACAATGCTGTCAATTTCCCTCGTACATAACTTGCTTTTTAGTGTGACTGAAGCCGCGTTCATTATGTTTTTTTAACAAGCCGCTCCTAAAGGTGCCTGTTGTAGCGTAATGGTTGTTGGCTCTTTTATGAAAGAGGAACCATTCTACATAATAATCTGGAATATTAATTTTAACCAAATTTTATAGAGATAAGAAGACTCAAAGGTTGTTTTCATCGATAAACTGACGATCATATCCGTTTGTCTGTGTTTCAGTTCAATGAAAAGGCAAGTTTAAATTTTAAGAGATTTATTTCTTCAATTTAAACTAATGATTTTAAATGACAATCATTGGAAAAACAATCAACATTGGCAACCTTGTTGGACAATCTTTAACAGTTGATATTTTAAGCTTGCACAAATAGACCTTGTGTTGGATGTGCTAAGATTGAGGATGATGGAATTATGAATGCGTGCATGCAGGTGTCTGAGATTGCTTCAGGGAGAGAAAAGGTGAACTGAGTGAAAAATTATGTTTTGCAATTAAACTTTAGTTCTTATTAGAAAAACAGCATCAGAACGCTATCTATCGTGTTCTGCCTCACCGCATTTAGGACCCCCTTTTAGATCCGGACCTCGGTAGGATGTTCTCCAGATGACACCTTGGCTGGCAGAGAAGACAAAGGTGTCCGACGGTCCAGTCCAGAGTTGACCTAGGTACACGTTGCTGACGCGTTTCGGCAGACGCGCTTTCTCAAGTTTAAATTAACTCAGAAATCAAAAGACTCTGGGACGAGTCTGCGTTAGCTTGTTGCATTTCAGCTATTCTGTCTGGCTTGACAGAAATAGCGTGGAGGGAGAAAAGGAGCCGGCAGGGCTCCTTTCCCCGTGGCGTTCGTTCCGCACTCACCGTTCTCATCCGATCTTACTCATGAACTGACTAACTTACCAAAACCACTTCTCTTCCCAAAGCAAACTTGTGCGTCAGAGCAAATGTGTTTTGAGTTACTGTGGCTATGGACCTGTGTGAGCGGGTGTGAAGGTCATCGCTAAACATCTTCAAAAACATTTAATTAAGTATACTGATTCATTATAGTTCATTATGATTACCCAAAGCATAATAATCATTCATTTGATTAAAATACATTTATAATGAGCAAAGTGATCAAATTATTATTTAACATTAATAAACAAAGAAAGCTTCAGACTCTGTTTTATTATGACTAGACTGAGTGAAGTCCTTCTTCTGGAGATGCAGGTGTTCTCGATGTTGTGGAGTCCTTCAGACTTGCTGGTGGCTTAGGTCTTAATCTGTGGGTGAAGGTGCTGCGTGACCCAGCTTTGACCCAGCCAGGCAAATACGACCTTTGGCACAGAAACCCATACTTCCTCACGTTACACTGTCCTCCACGGTCCCCATGCAGTCTCTGGTGATCTGAACTCCAGCTCTAACGGAGAGCTCAAGGAGTGCTGCAGCGCTCCAGTTTGCCGTCACAGCTGATTTTGCTCAAATTTCCAGCCCGTGTTTACTTTCATGTTCAGTTAAGTTGCCGGCCGGCGCTCAGCAATAACTCCTTACATCATCATGGTAACACCTTCTGTTGCGCCAAGGCGCAATCACTGTTGACACTGACACTTACCGCACTATTACTACCAAGCGAGGTGGAACAAATTCACGCAACGCCATGCCACATTTATAAGCACCGTTGCAGTAGTGTTATGCTAATTTGCCAGCGCGATGTGTCTTGTAAAAAGGGCTAATGTCACTTTCATGGGCTCACCCAACTTATCTCACGATGGGGAAGGCTGTTGTTGGTTTAGCGTCCAGGAAGCAGGAGAGAATATCTCGGCTGGTAGAAGCTAACTGTTAGCATTAGCAACTTCACCACACAGCAGAGCTCTTCCAGGTTTGTGTTATTTTTGGAGATGAAACATCAAGGTTGCAACGCAAACAGAGTCAGTGGAGTTGCATTGTTGTCAGCCAATCAGAGGCGAGATGTCCAGATATCAGGTGGACTCCACATACTGCTGTGTTCTGTCACACAACTTACAAGGCATTCATTCCTGCTAGAGACCACCACAAATGTATTAAACATTTTGCACACAATCAGGCATCCACCCACACACATTCACACGCTGTTGCTGATGAGCTACAATGTAGCCACAGCTGCCCTGGGGCATACTGACAGAGGCCTTACACTGGCACCACCATTCCCTCTGACCACCACCAGCATGTAAGGCAGGTTACGTGTCTTGCCCAAGGACACAACAGCAGCATTCTCTAGTGCGAGGTGGGATCTAACCTGCAACATTCTGATGACTGGACAACCCGCTCTACATCTTGAGTTACTGCTGTCTCATAAAATCGACCTTTAAACCCTGTAGGCCTCTCATTGAGGGATATTTGATGACCACAAGGTCGTTTTGATCACTTTTGGTCACATATCAAAGGGTAGTCTTTTTAGATTTGTTCAGATGTGTAAACATCAGTATAAGTGTTATTATTGAAGTATAAATAAATATGAAGAAGAAGAAGAAGAAGAAGAAGAAGAAGAAGAAAATATATTTTCTATAGCGCCTCTCAAGATAAAAATCACGAGGTGCTTCACAAAAACAAAAAATGTAAAATATAAAAAAGAATTTAGAAAATGGTTAAAAATATATTTAAAATGAGCAAAAAATTGACAATTGTGATTAAAATGTAAAGAGAGAGAGTGAACAGGAAAGAGGGAAATCTGGATCCTGAGGAAGGTGGAATAGGTGGGGAGAGCAGAACAAGGGGAGGGTGATTAAGGTCACACCAAAGCCAGCTTGAACAGGTGAGTCTTCAGCTGCTTTTTAAAGGAGTCCACTGAGTCCACTGATCTCAGTCTCAGGGGAAGAGGTCCAGAGTCTGGGGGCCACAGCAGCAAATGATCTGTCACCATTGGTCTTTAGCCTGGTGCTGCACAACCAGTAGGCTTTGATCACTGGACCTCAGGGACCTGCTGGGGGTGTAGGAACTGAGAAGTTCACCAATGTAAGATGGTGCTTGTCCATGTAAGGCCCTATAGACCAGAACCAGGATCTTAAAATGAACTCTGAAGTTGACTGGCAGCCAGTGAAGCTGGAGGAGAAGCGGGGTGATGTGGGTGTGTTTGGAGCAGTGATGTGTCGGTCGCGAACGAACCGGCTCTAAGAGCCGGCTCTTTGAAGTGAACAACGGGAGCCGGCCCCTCCCCTTTTGCTTTGGTGAACGCTACAGGCGATTGGTCAACATGTGTAACTGCGTGTCCAGACTGTCCACACACAGAGCAGTAGGGGCGGGGAAGAGGGAGGATCAGACTCAGACACACAGCAGAGCACATGTGGGTGGAGGTAAACGAGAGGGAATGAGGAGGAGGACAAAGGCAAGAGAGAGAGGAGAGTGCAATGAAGATGGTGAGAAAATGAGCGCCAGCAGTCGGAAAGTGGAGATTTCTTAAAGTGTTCAGTTATTAAATCCATACAAATGATAAATATTTGATATATTGCAAGTTTATTGCAATTTACATTAGTAAATCATTTTACATATAGTTTTGCATTATTTTGGTTATAAATGTATTCTACGCAACAGAAAATCTGAGGAGCCACTTGGGAGCCAAAAGAACCGGCTCTCTAAAAAGAGCCGGAATTCCCATCACTAGTTTGGAGGACTTGGTCAGAAGCCGAGCAGAGGCATTCTGAACCACCTGTAGACGGTTCAGGGAGGTTCTGCTCAGACACATGAAAAGAGAGTTACAGTAGTCTAAGCGTGAGGAGATGAAGGTGTGGAGAACTGTCTCAAGTTCAGAGCGGGACAGAATGGGACTCAGCTTAGCAATGTTCCTGAGATGGAAGAAGGAAGAGCGAACAAGAGAACTGACATGAGAATCCAGGGTGAGAGCTGGTTCGAAGGTCACGCCAAGATTCCTGACAGAAGGTTTGGTGTGGGAAGCAAGCTGACCAAGAGAGTCTCTGACTTTGGGAACCAGCTTGTCTGGGGCACAGATGAGGATCTCAGTCTTATCTTCATTCAACTGTAGAAAGCTCCCAGCCATCCAGGTTTTGATAGAGTCTAAGCAGGTGTGAAACCTGGCTCAAAAGATACGGCACATCATTTGTGAAAAAAAAAAACACTTTATCATTAATATATTACTGGAAAAATGCAGCTTCAGTTTCAAACCTCAATAAAATCATCTTCAGAGCATCTGTACAAAGTTTGATTTTAATAAACCAAAGAACACTTTAGAAGATTCTATACAGACACTTCAGACGAGGCCCCAAAAGTTTCACATAGGGCGCATATTCAGGAGCTGCAGCTGCAAAACCTTACAGATCCACCAAATGTGGGGTGCTTCATACAGTCTAAATTAGTATCACCTTTGCACATTAAAAGTTTTGGATGTACAAGAACATTATTTTGAGGATAGGATGGTGTTGTCCAGATGGGCCCATCTGGACAGAAACAGTTAGTTGAAAATGAACGTGTTAAAATGTGATTAAATTCTGTCTTTGTTAGCAGATCCACTTCTGATTTGTTGAGGGGATTTTTGCTCATGATTCTCCAGATGATAAAAGAAAATGTTTTTTCCCTGCATAATCCCAGCTTCCCAGTCAGAGCCGAATCAGGGTGTGGCCGATGTGAACGACTGGCTTCCCGATCTGAATCAAAGCAGAGGCTTGGAAAATGGTACAAATGACACGGCGAGAGAGGAGGACTTCCATAAAAACATGAGTGCTTCACACACGCAGGAATGGAAACCTGAGGTGTGAGCCAGCCGGAGCGGGAGAACCAACCTGTAATCCCCTCGCCTGTTTGCTGCCAAGCGGAATCCTCCTCTGGTGGAACAGCAAGAGAAGAATTACGCCATAAAAATGATACAGAGTCAGGACTTTGGTCATGGCCAGGGTAATAGAAGTTATGCATACCTCTGCTTTCATTACGCCGCCGAACTGCACACAGCGGTGTCCGCTTCTCATCTCCTTCTCCTTTATTGCCTCCATTTCTCACTCGGAGAATTCATTAGGAATTGACAGTCTGACAGAGTGTGTGGAGCTTAAACCGCTTAATGGATGCAGAAGATAATAGGCATAGCTCTTTGTGTGGAGGTGTGGGGGACATCTGTGCTTCTGTGCAAACGCTGTTGAATCTCCACTGGATTCCTTCTTCATTAACACATATTACTACTTTAACGTTCACTTTCTGCACAGTCCTCAGATGCACCTCGTCGTCAAGAGAAAAACGCCCAGATAAGAACGTTTTTCCCCTTTAGATACCTAAAAACCGAGCTCATCATCAGCTGCCAGGCAACACTGTGTGTTTACCTGTCAATGCGGCGTGTGGCTCCTTCATCGACATACGGTATTCCCTCTGTGGAAAAACTGATCTTTGGTTGCAGATGGTGAGCTGTGTTTACTTTACAAGAGCAGGTTTGAATGAAATGTTTGTCGTGCTGAAGAAACTTTGCCCTCCTTTTCACGCGCTGGTCCACTTTAAAGGTGCAGCAGACTGAAAATATGAATCCAGCAGGAAACAAGGTCATGACTGAATGCACTCTGAAGGTGAATAAGGGTTGTCTGTGCAGCTTCTTTTATAACGCTCCAGTAATTGTGCGAAGCTGACAGATGGCAGTCACGCACCTGATGCTTGTATTGATTAGTTTTTGCTATAAAAGTGCAAGATGAATGTCTTCTCACTTGACCATAAAGCTGGAGATAAGCAAGTCATTGTTTTCAAAAACAGGTTTCGCAGAAGGGAGATGGCTGAGACACGGCTTACTCTGCTGCAGTGACAAGATATTTCTTTGTGTGGATGTAAGAAAGCATCTTATTGTTGCCATCTAGTATAGGAAACACCCAAGGCATCATTTTTTATTTTATGCTTTTGTCCAAGAAGGGCAAAATAAAGAGGGAAGCTTTTCTTTAGCTGTTAATTTGGTTAAAGTGGTTTTTCTGATTATTCTCAGGGAATCTGTAGATAGCTTCAGTTTGGAGGAACAAAGACTAGGTTTGATATGGCAGCTAATAGCTACAGCAGCTGCAGCAACCAAGTAGATGTTTTCCATCTTGAAGAAACCCTAATCTCAAAAATGTCATGCCAGTTCACGTAAACACTTTTTTAATGTCCTCAGATTCACAACGCAGGATAATTCTGCTGGATCTAGACAGAGGTTTATGTAACATCGGCTCCAGCATTATTATCTCTCTGCATGCTCACAATCCACTAGGAATGCATACGTTGCAGCTGCGTTTCAGTGAATAATGTACGCACATCAACTGCAGCTTCCTCACGTGACCTTAGTTGGAGTTGTTTCACACTGAGGCTAAAGTTTAGGGTAAAATCTGGAAGGATCCATTCACATGGGCTGGAGGACTACAAAATAAGGAGGGAGGGTGCACCTAAAGGAGGGAAAAGGGGTTGTCTGCTGGGAATGCCTGCTAGCAACCACAGCGTTGTTGTATTCTCATCTTGACCGAATTAGAACTTTATTATCAGGGCTTGAATCCTATTAAATATCCTAAGACGCAGTTTTTTGCTGCCAGTATTTTTGAACATTCCGCTTACATCGGATAAAAAAAAAAACGGTTGGTAAGAATTCAGGGTGAAAGTTCCAGCTTTCTGATGTGAGGGCTGAGAGAATTCTTACACCCCCTGAACGATGGATTTCACGTTTCTTTGTTGTCTCACAGCAACGTAAAAAACAGAGCCTCTTCTGATCACTCAGTGCCACTTGTTATGTCACATAGTCGCTCTCCCGGTCCTCCATATGGATTAAATTGTGGCGAAATTTGACAAAGTGAAACTTTTAACTTTGTGTCTGCGGACACATTTTGGCGCTGATCAGTGACATCACTCTCACTGCCCAAGCAGTCGTGATGTGCTAATGTTTTACCAAAGTTCTGAAAGGGCGGTATTTGTAGGAGCCATCATATCTCCTAGCCAATTTCCCTGCTCACAGAATTTTCTCAAACCTCCTATAGTGGAGATTCAATTCAATTCAAGTTTATTCATGTGGCACCAAATCACAACAAGAGTCGTCTCAAGGCACTTCACAAAGTGAACACTCCAATACAGGTGAGTTCATTAAGCCAATCAGTAAAACGTTTCCTATATAAGGAACCCAGCAAATTGCATCGAGTCACTGACTAGTGTCAGTGACTTTACAGCAATCCTCATACTAAGCAAGCATTTAGTGACAGCGGAGAGGAAAACTCCCTTTTAACAGGAAGTAACCTCCAGAGAATCCTGGCTCAGTATAAGCAGCCATCCGCCACAACGCCACGAAACACGCCTATAGTCCCTTCATCATGTCCTGGGTCTTCCCTTTGGTTTCCTCCCAGTTAGACGTGCCTGGAGCACCTCAGGGAGGCGTCCACGGAGCATCCAGATGCCCTAGCCACCTCAATTGGCTCTTCTCTGTATTTCGTGATTTAAATATGTGAAATTTAAAAAAACAAAACAGAAAAAGGTTTTGCATTGAGGACATGTCTATTTCACAGAAACTTCAGACAAATATGTATGACATAAAAAACTACAGAATAGCCCCCATAGCCAGTTACTTTGCAACTACTCTGATGCTCTAATCCTGAAATATTTTTAGGAGACAGAATACAATAAGAACCAGTAAAGTTGTGCTACATCATTCATTTGTGTTTCTTTTATTTTTTATTTTTTCATTTGTGTTTCACTAGAACCACAAATGTCATTTTTTATGATCCAGGATTGCTCTTTTACTGTTGTGTAAACGTTGGCCTCACTTCAATCTCACAACAGTTTCATCCTTCATCTCCAGCTTCCTTCGGTGGCTGCTCATTCACATCATGTGACTTCAAAACTCAAACTGCTGGTGTAAAAATGGGGTTTGATCAACAGTCTCTCTAGTTTTCCATCTGATTCCAGCTTCTCTATCATGGATGAGGACCACAGTCTGAGGCAATGATCCAAAAGTCTGCAGCAACAAGGAACAAATGGTTTCCAGTCGTGTCCAACAGCCAAGTTTGTGAGATCTTCCAGAATGACTTGAGGAGTTTTGGCCCATATCATGAATTAATAATGCTTCATTATAGTGCGCCATCTCAGATACACTTCACAAAATGAGAGTAAACACAAGCTGAAACTTAATGGAGTGCCAAGAAGTGAAACACACACACACACACACACACACACACACACACACACACACACACACACAGAGAGCATTAGAGAGGTTATAGTTTGGTTTAATTGTTAGGTTTTCGTAGCCTAGTGAACTAGACCAAATTCTTGCTTTGCAAAGAATGGTCTAGGCATGCTCCATTGGAACCTCAGCAGCTCCTACCAGGACTCTGGCTAGCCAATCACAGCTCTCTAGAGGGGTTTCAAACACATAAAGAGCTGTGATTGGTCCATAATGGTGGGCCAATCATAGTGCTCTATCTGCTTAGTGAACAAATCACAGAGCTTTATCCGCTTTGTGGGCCAATCAGGGTACTCTATATGCCTGGTGGGTGGGATGATGCAACAGAGTGAAACAAGAGTATGTCACATTCATTGTCCAGTAGCATGCGGAGATCATTTGAAAGACAATGGTAGAACCCGCCCCACAACCGGGAGCCATCAATGGAGCATAGCATACATAATAAATGTATTATTTAGTCTGGCTTGCCAGGCTAAGGTTTTCGTGTTCTCTGTAGCACTTTTCTTTGGCACACTGTTCCCATTTGTGAAAGCCTTTTGGGTGTTTGTCAGGAATAAACAACTTAGGCTAAACTATAAAATGCTGCATTTTTTTCCTATTTCAATAAAACATTTTACTGCTACACAAGCTGCCTTTTTTCCGGGTTTATTACGCATAGCAGAATGCCTTTTTCTTCCTCTGCGGCTTTAATTGCACAGGTGCAGATAATCACAAGCATTCCTGCAGATCCTAAAGGGGACTCAACAGCACGGAGAAAACAGGCGGTAAGTAAATGAAGCAAAAAGAAAAGCTTGCTAACATTTTAATCAGAGATTTAAAAACCTGCAAACATGTTCGTTTTTTCCATCATCGCGTGTTCCTTTTGACTGCTGCTACGGGAGAAACGATGCAGCTGCCGTGATTGTTGAATCATAATGTTGAGTTTGGAAAAAATAATAATTTCATGCTCTCATTTGCGATGATGGATCACGTTTAATTAGACAGCAGCAAGCTGTTATGAATTATTTCTCAAACAAATGAGCCTTGCACCTCCAGCAATAAACTTCCAACAAATGGAAGTTAAATTGAATCATTGTTTTAAAATGTTTAATTTTTACAGCTTTTTGCCATTGAGCTGTTGGTTTACATTTATTTATTAAATATATGTATTCATTAAAATATTTTATCATAATACGTTTGTTTAATAAACAGTTATTTATTAAAGAAATATATTTTACTCATGAGCTTTAGTTCTGTGTTGGTTCATTATTAACTGTTTTAGATACTTCCCTCCCTACTCTCTCCTTTGATTGATGAGCTAACAGCTAGTCAATCACAGCCATGATTAAAGTGTTTTACTGTCTTAAAACAGCGCCAATCTTTAATTTTCCACAACTGTTTGAACTAAATTTATGTGACAGAGCTTTAAATTTCTGTCAAAATGTGCAAAATGTGATTACTAGGAAAGAATTTCCTGCTCAACTCAATCCCTGGATGAACCAGGCATGCTCAACTTTAGTAAAACCACACCATACAAATTTATTTGCAAAGTGCTTTTAGTGCAGCATTATAGCCAACCAAAGTGCTGTACATAAATAAAAACAGCGCGGACAGAATAAGGACACAAATGGCAAATGTTAAAACCAAAGAGCTAAAAAAGGTCAAACAAGGGTATATCAATTGATATTAGCATATTAAGAATAAACGTTTTTGTGAAACTGACAGGACAAACATTAAAGACAAACTTTTTAGAAAAGGTGGTTAAAGGGATATTTAGAAACTTGTTTATGTATTTTAACCATTTTCTTGAGCCAGTGTGTGCTAAAATTACCCTTTACAGCAGGGGTGCCCAATCCTGGTCCTCAAGATCCCCTATCCAGCTTGTTTTATATCTCACCCTGCTGATTCAGTGGCTAAATCACCTGTTAAACAGCTACTCAGGCTCTGCAGAACACTGCCTATCACCACTGATTCAAATCAGGTGTGTTGAAACAGGGAAATTTCTAAGACATGCTGGATAGGGGAACTTGATTGGGCACCAATGCTTTACAGGGTTAATGAAAGGCCACCCAGCCTCTATCGCCCCCGTGGCCAGAATATTCTACCTGCAACTTCAGACTAGCG
The DNA here is from genome assembly GCF_043380555.1 of Nothobranchius furzeri. Classification (NCBI taxonomy): domain Eukaryota; kingdom Metazoa; phylum Chordata; class Actinopteri; order Cyprinodontiformes; family Nothobranchiidae; genus Nothobranchius; species Nothobranchius furzeri. The sequence continues at coordinate 62,417,357 of NC_091746.1, forward strand.
GTCCGGTCTGTAGGGAGTTGAACTCGACTTGGTACTTGGCGCTGCAGTCTGGTTCCTGCACTTTTTCTGAAGATCGTCATCATTTTCTTAGATCATGAAGACAGCTGAATTGTTTAACTTAGTGATGAATCACTGCTGTAGACACTAATAAAGGCTGAAGAGATGTTTCAGCTGTTAGATGAAGGTGTTAAAAAGATGAACGCACAGCAAGGAGAAACGTTTTGTTTTCTGATCTACAAACGGACACTAGGGGATGCTAAAAGCAAGCCAAAAGGGCATCTAAAATAATCTAAATATTTGTTTTTTAAAACTACAAAAATGATTTAAGTTCTAAGCAAATCTTGCCGAATAAGGGTGATGAGTCAACGTAGAAGAGATTTACGTATACTGCAGGAAAGCCAATGTCCTTAAATAAGGATGAAGGGTCTTGGATCCAGTCAGTCTAGTCGTTAGCTTATCAATCATGAAAGACAAACACTATTTCTCCAAACAGAGACTTTTCAGATAATGACTTTTACACAAAACACACTTCAAAATGACAAAAATCTCTTTAATATTTCTGGAATATTTTGGCTTATTCTGAAACACTTCAACTCTTTGAATCTTTATTTTATTTTTATCTTTATTTTTAACCACAGCTACACGTGTCTGCATATGGAGAAAACCGTCAGAAAAGCAAATTATTGCCTTAGTCCGACTTAGTCAAACCAAACTACTCCTAATCAAGCTAAGGCACCCAGATAATACAGTTAGTCTGCATGCAAACAACATCCCAGCTTAGTTGAGCTATAACCAGCCTGGGCTCTCCTCCCTCCGTGAGCAACGAGACGGGAACGGAAAAACACAGTCCGTAACAAATTTACTGTGCTTTGGCCATTTAGCATATCTCACATTTACTCCGTCTGTTTAACTCCCACCAGTGTTTGTTATCTATTCGTGTTGTATTACCAGTTTGGTCTGTTCTCCAGGTGAACTGTAGCCCTCTCCCTTTTCCATGATGGAAGTTTGTGACTGAGGTGCAACATGAGACAGGTGTGACAGTGCTGTTCAGGTGCGCGGTCGTTTGAGTGTCCTGGTGACCTGAGCTTATCATAAAACAGGTTCAGTTCATTGGATCCATCCAGGCGACCATCAATCTAGTCTCCCTTCACCTTGAAGCTTGTGATATTTTTCCATCCCCAACAACACATCCTACACTTTTTCATGCACACCGCTTTTTATTTTTATTTTTATTTTGTATTTAAAAATGAGTTAGGGCAGATAGCTTGCCTTTTTTCTGTTATGCAGACCAACTAGTTGAAACTGTTGATAGTGAAAGTAGGACAATGATCCACCTGGTCCTTCACTTCAGGATAAATCATGTAGACATACAGGGTGTAAAGTTTTCATTCCTAGACCTACGGTGTACCACAAAACTGAAAATGAAAAGTATGTGCAGTAAACCTACTAAGCATGTTTTTGTCCTGCAGGGTGAAAGACTCAACGCTACATTCAAGTCATGGGAACGGGCTGTGTTGTGCCTGTCCTTTACAAGGTAAATCTCTGGTGCACCTCATAACTTTAACTTCCAGCACGCTCATTTTGACAAGTATGTGGCCTCATTCCTCAGCTGCCCTGATTAGTTAGAAAACAGTTGGCTTCACTTCCTGTTAAGCTTGCAGGTTTGTTTTCTTAACCCTCTGGAGGCAGGCGTTGCAGATATGCAACATTAAAACCGACCTACCTGGTTACTCCACACACGTATTTCATGAGCATTTTTTAACTCAGAAGTACCCCTGAAGGACTTAGTTGTTCGTCCTTTTATCAAAACTTATTTTGAGCCTGAGAGGGTTAAACACCTTTAACCCAAATTGGGAAAGCACTCAGAGAATGAAACTAGGCTAAACAAGATACAAAGAAACAACCAAAACGAACGTTTAGGAATAATGCATGTGCAATAGCAGAGAAAAGTTTTTAAAAATTGTTTTATGGTACTTTTTACAGACCCTCTGATCATTAATCATGCTGAAGTCTGATTTAACCTAATAGTAAAGCAGTAAAAGTACTCAGTGGTACACAAACGTCCTCCAACTATGTCATTTATCTTCCATTTACTGCTGCTGCGCAGACTAATAAATCTTTGCTTGAGCTTCATCACTATAAATGTTCTAATAAAACTCCAGTTTGTGTGATGCTAAATTCTCTGTTTGCACTTTTTGTTCGTGTTTTTGATGAATTATCAGTACTGGATGAATACGAATGTGAAGGTCATGGTCGCAAAGGGATTTAATCATTTAACACAATGAGGAAAATAATAAGATGTCCTCAATGCTCGAAATAAATAAAATTCTTCAAACTGGCAACCAGAGTTTATCGAGACTCAGCAAACTTTCCTACTTGTTCATTTGGAAAATTAACTGATCATTTAAAGCTCAATTTAACCAAAATGAGTTATTACATAATTACACTTTCAAATCCTATGATACAATCAGAACGAGGTCTGGTTTGCAGGAATTACAGTAAATTGTCCTGTTTGGGTTCTGGTGGTGTATCTTCAGGTCTTGGGCGAAGCGTGGTGGTGGTAGCTCATCCATGCCAACAAACACTGGCGTTAAATGGCCGCACGCCTCAGCTATGACTCAATGACACCATCAGCGTAGTGTGAGTGTGACATGATCATCTAACACAAAGCTACATCCTGATATGATCCAACAGAATCCTGCCAGGACAGGGTCTGGGAAGAAGGAATGACTACATTTACATGCAGCCAATATCCGGGTTATGATCGGGTTAAGGTCGGTATTCGGGTTTCTGAGTTGATCAGAATAACCCGTTTACAAGCATGAATACAAAGAGTTACCCCTAACTTGCATAACCCGATTTAAATGCGGACGTTGGGGTAGCGTCAGGACGTATGGACTACGTCAAGACGCAATATGCGTCATATTTCGCTGTCTCTGTACTTTTGGCCATCAACAAAAGACATAATGTTCATACTTTTCACCAGACCGATGAAGACAGGTTTCCTCGTCACTCCAAAAGTGTGGTGCTGTGCCGTGACTCGCCATGTTGCTCCCAACTTGTTGTTTACTTCCGGTGTTCTGGCGCATACAAGACGTCTCGCTACTCAAAAAACCAAGATTCCTTGCGAACAGAGCATGTGCAGAACACACGCTTTGATGGGGATATCCCGGTATGCATTTACACGACCAAACATTCGGGTTAGAAAAGGGTTACCCCAGATGTAGTAACCGGGTTATGAGCATATCCGGGTTTTTGGCGGTGTGTACATGGCCGTGCGGAACCGGGTTATTGTGAATATTCGGGTTTTAAAAGGATTACTGGCTACATGTAAACGCACTCAATGAATCCTGGACGGTCTGTTGCAATTGCTTTGTCCTTGGGTGAGACACTTAACCTGCCTCGTCTGCGACAGCTTTCAGCAGCCTCACTTCCATCAGTGCGCCCCAGGGCAGCTGTGGCTGCATCGTAGCTCATCATCACCGTTGTGTGAGTGTGTGCGTGCATGGGTAAATGACTGATTGTGTTGTGAAGCGTCTTGGGGGGTTGTAGATCCCTTGAATGTGCTACACAAATACGGACCACTTACCATTTCATGGGGAAATGATGCTACCATAATAGTGTGGTGATGATGCAGGAGGCTGTCATGGAAGTGGAAAACTCCAGTGGAAGAGTTATGTTGCTGTTAGTCAATCAGAGGAAATTCATTTGCATGTCATGAATATTGATGAGTAAGACTCATCATCATGCTGTCTTCTGGCCCCCAGTCCTCTGACTAACCTCTACTTTTTAAAATAGGACCACCAGGTTTTCTTTCCACACTGAAAACGACTCACAAGGCTTTCATTCATACCACAGCAGATTTATTGAAATGACGAGTATAACTCCTTTAGACAAGACAGCACACTTTTGCGCTTTAACTGCTCTCCGGCAAGGCTGACGTGAATCAGCAGATAGTTTACTTTTTCCATCTGTAAGGCGGATCGGGTTAATAGGGCAACATTTGCCTCTGTATGTGTATTCGATTGTAAAACTGCAGCACTCCATGTGCACCTAAGCACAAAGGTGCTCTAGTGATCTGGACCATTATCTTTTTCCGGACTTGTCTTAATAGCAACAGCACAGCTGTGGTGAGCAACGGGGAGAACAATACACCCACTGTGTCTGCAGAGAACGGTCAGATAGTTGTAAGCATGAACACCAGCAAATGTCAAGAGAATTTACTTATTCACACAAGCAGCAGGAACCAACACTAGTGTTGACATACTGAGATTTGGTTTAATATCCCAATGGATCACAGTCTGTGTGTCACAAATGTGTAGGTAAGGATGCAGTCTGTACTTGTTCTTTGCTAGAGATGAAACGATTACTGGGTTTAACCCTTTATAGGGCACACAATGAAATCATTTAAAACTTAAAGGGGCATTATGAAAGTTTGGCAGCCCAAACATGTATAGAAATAGTAAATTACTTCTTCATACATTCTCCTGCAATGCCCGGGTCCTGTAGAATGAGCCCTGGCATTTTTACTGTGATTGCCTGTTTTTCTATAAAATCACAGAAAAAGAGAGCTGCTCGGGTCGAGCAGGCTGCTTCATGCGCGTTCACGCTCAGGCATAGCCTTGTATTATCTACGGTTCTATTCTTCTTCAGCCAACACGTCGGGCATGTTCAGAAGAATAGAACCGGAGATAAAACAAGTTCTGGTTCGTAGCAAGAGTTTAGAAAGAAGTTAGCGAGATCCAGCATTTATTTTGGTAACCAACTTCCGCTTATTGGCAAGCGAATCTGCATATTAGCTAAATGTTTAAGTACCAGCTAAATATTTATTTTCCACAACATTATTTAGCTCCACACTATATTTTATATTTTTGGGTCAGACTTAAATATTTATTTCTCAAATACTGACTTTGCAAACTAAATGTTTAGCTCCAAAATAAATATTTAGCTGGGATCTAAATATTTATTTCGGAAAATAAATATTTAATTTACAAATTAAATATTTAGTTCCAAAATAAATATTTTATTAGTAAATTAAATATTTAGTTATTGAATTAAATATTTATTTTACAAACTAAATATTTAGATCAGACCTAAATATTTAGTTTGCAAAATAAATATTTAACTACAAATTAAATATTTAGCTTGCTAACTAAATATGTATTTGGAAACTTTAACATTTATAAATGTATGAATAACATGGTGAAAATATGACTTCAAAAAAGTGAACTCACAATTTTTTCTCTTATGATATGCTAAATAACCAAAAATATTGCTGTTAGATTATGACTGTTTGACTTTACAAATGGCAACTCATACACTGGTGCTTTAGCTTACCTAGTAAGACGTTGGACTCCACTGCAAAAGTCCTGGGTTTGATTCTGAATATGAATATAGTTCATTCAAAATTTCTTTTTTACATTGAGGGTATATTTTTTTACTGTAAGATGCCCACATTTTTATTTGAGACTCGCCAAACGGCATTGAATTCACAGATAAAAAAGATGTGGGTTCAACGTTCATTTTAGAACAATCTTTCAGGCAAGGGAAGGGAATGATCTGAGCATGCAGGAGGACTGACCCATCATAAACCTTTGTCGGCTGTGCTGAAGAGAAAGATACAGAAACAAATTATTTAATTAATTAGCTGCGCATTCTCCTGTCCTCTGTCCTCCGGGCTAAACACACACACACACACACACACACACACACACACACACACACACACACACACACACACACACACACACACACACACACACACACACACACACACACACACACACACACACACGACTGTCTCAGCTGTTATTTTCATTAAGGAGTGTGCACGTACAGCATGCACACCTCGTGCACGAGCCTCCTATTGAAGCTGCCGTTACGCTTTTGGCCTGAGGGGGCAATCACGAGCATAAAAATTCAAAACTCCGTAAAGTCCCTTTAAAGGGCGTCTTCAATGTTAAACACCTGTTGAAGCCCTTATATTGAAACAGGTCTAAACTTTACGTTTTCATTAAAAAACAAGAAGATATTTGAGGGAAAAAGATGCCATTACTCCTAGCTCGTCCGTCTAAAAACAGTACCTCTTGCTGGGAACCGGAAGTGACGTTGCTTAAGAAAAACGTTCCTGACTCTGCTCAGACAAAAAAAAAAGAAAAAAAAAGAGAGATTTGCAGCAGCAGCAGCATGAAGCTCCATATTCTGAATACAAATATGCATTTATTTTAAATACTGAAGGTGCCCGGCCGTACAGTTTTGAGCAAGCAGCAAGAGCTGATGGGAACAGGCAAACCTGTAAATGGTGAACGAAGAGCTGTTGAAGTGTGGAAACTTCAAAATGAACGCAGATTTGGAAACGCTAACTGATAAGAGCATTTTTTTTATTTGAGTATATTTCAACAGAAACTTGTCCCCTGACATATTACATCAAACGCGTTTCCAGCAGTAGCTCAGGAGGTAGAGCGGGTTTTCCGGTAATCAGAAGGTTGCAGGTTCAATCCCGCCTCCAAGAATGCTGCTGTTGTGTCCTTGATCAAGACTTAACTCGCTTTGCTGATGGTGGTCGGAGGGACCAGTGGTGCCAGTTTTAGGCAGGCCTCGCCTCCGTCAGTGCGCCCCAGAGCAGCTGTGGCTACATCATAGCTCATCCTCATCAGTGTGTGGATGTGTGTGTGAATGAGTGAATGACTGGTTGTGTTGTAAAGTGCCTTGGGGGGTTGTAGAACCCTGAGAAGGCGCTGTACAAATGCAGGTCATTCACCATAAAAATTATTTTAATTCTCTAATTTGAGTTTCCAAGGTAATTAAATCATAATCGCTGCTGTTTCCCGTCTCCGGGTACACCGCTATGCTGGGTTCCTGTTTACTAAACGCGAGCACATCCTTGGTCTAAAATGATGATGTGAGAGCCGCTTTACTACTTTCTCATTACGCTCAAAACAAAGTAGTCTCACATTCAAACAGCGATCACAATAAAAGCTGATGTGCTTCAGAAGAAGAAAGTTTACTTTTGAAATCAGTACAAATTTACTATTTTTATTAAACAGCGATTTGCTACAAGAGGTAGGAATGAAATGAAAATATATATATATATATGTAGAGGCGACTGAGCGCCGCAGTGTAACCACTTTGCCGCCATATTGGATGGGTCCCTCACTCTCCAAAACCTAATCGGAGTGAACGCTGAGTAGGCAACTATGCCTGTTTTTTGCAGTGTACAGTTCCAACAATCGGTGTACTAGTGAAAACAAATAGTGTGGGATTACCATTGACTTTTCTAGCCTAATGAATGCACTGGGGGTGACTGGTGACCCATCCAACATGGTAGTCCGCAGTTACACCAGTGCCGATAGAAAATCCCAGCCCATGTCACCTCTACGTTTATATGATCTGATCTCTATGCTTCTCATATTGATCTTCTGTTGTGGAAATTGATGAACACGATGTCCAGACAAACAGGAGCTTGTAAAACCCCAACATACACAAACATTAACCATTGTTACACTAGTTGAATCGGTGTTACTTCAGCAACTAAGAATAACTTGGCTGTGTCTCAATTCAGGGTCTGCATCCTACCTCGGCCGGATTCGTCGGCCGGTTACGTCACAGCGCCGCGACTCGGCCTGTCCCAATTCGAAGACTCCTTCAAATGCGGTCGACGAATGCGGCCTTCTTTTCGCCTGAATGAAGGATGGGTCGGGTGTATCCTTCAATAGGTAGCATTTCCCAAGATGCCTTGCGGGCCGGCCGGCCGAAAAACTTAAAAACAATGGCGGACAGTGAAGCGGGAGCTGTCGGAGAGGATTGCGCATATAAATGTAAGTATAAACTTGAAAACTGTCAGTTTAAGGACTTTTTGTGATACATGAACGTTATTTTAGTTAGAAATGTTACAGTAAAAGTGCTTGTATTGCGGTCTCGGCTCGTATGTTCGGCCGCGCTCGGTGTCGTACTTCTCCCACTACGTTTCCCCCTGATTTTAATAGAAGTTTGTATTTTAGGACCAAAAGAGAAAACCAGGGAATTTATTAAGCTTAGGGCGGAGATGGACCACATGATCACCGGAGCAAAGTATTCGGCGGCTGTGGCATGGAGGTACAATAACATCTCATATTTTAAAAACTCGTTTGAGTATATTTTTTTCTGCGAAAACATGAAAGGAATAACCCGTTGTCCTCTTTTCTCTTCCTGTTTCTTTTCTTACATGTTTGTTAAGACTATTCTGGAGAAAATGGGCATCCAGGGGAAGGTGCCAGCGATGAGCTTCTGGAGCTGATCTGGGAGGACATGAGGCTGCAGAGCAGCAGAGAGCACAGGAGAGAAGGAAGAACTTTGACAGCTTTTTACTTTGCTAGAAAAAAATGGTTAATGAAGATTAAACATGTACATGTAAAAGAAATATCTAAATAAAATCAGTTCTGCATTAAACTCTTGAATTTTATTTTTGTTTACAAATGAGAATTGTTTACTAGAGGGTATCCGCTGGGTCTTGAAAAGTTTTAAAAGGTAATAAATCGGTTTTGGTCAAATTAAGACCCTTAGAAAGTATTAAAAACTATTATCACATCTTTGCTCAGGCTCAGCTAGTCTAAAGTATTTTCTCTGAATTAGCTCTCCAACAGTCAAGGAAATGATTAACCCCCAGAGACCCACGGTTGTAGTATCACAACATCAGATTTAAGTCTACAAAAATAAACCTTCCCCATTTTTTTTCTTTTTAAAACCACATTTACATTGCTAATAGGTCCTATTCAGTTCTGCAACACTATTGGCTGTTAAAATGTGTAAATAGGCCCGTTTATCTGGCCTCCTAGAACAACATGTGAAAGGTTAAAAATATTTTGCAGTTGTTTTCTAAATTTGGGTTTCTGGGGGTTAAAAAGCTAAATAAAACGTCGAGCTCCATCGTTTAAGGTTCCTTCTGCCCAGCGGTTCCACGGTTGCTAGGCGACGGAACGTTCGCCGAGGGAGTTCATGAAGGCTAGGCCTGTCCAAATTCACAGCCGTTAACATCCGGTCTACCCGGCCGACGGAGGACGCAGCCCACGTCGGCCGGGTGGGCTGGGTCCTTCGAAGGATGCAGACCCTGAATTGAGACACAGCCCTTGAGTCAAGATCATCTTCCCATAAGTTTCCCTCGAGGTTCACGATGTGTCACGTGACTCCAAAACTCCCTCCCCCCCAAAAAAAGAATGGATAGCCCCATGCTGATTGGTTGAATGGTGCCATGACGCTAAATGTGACTAGCTTGGTCTCTGATGATTGGTTGGGTGAAATCCTGTAATTAGCTGCGTTTCCACTACCGAAACTTCTGGGTAAATTTACGAGAACTTCCCAACATGCGAGTGTCTCCACTTGACCGGGTCAGCCGAATCTTCTTTTTCCGGCCAGCTTCCAGGAACGTTTTGAGTACCAGACCAGGGGTAGGTACTCGGAATGAATGACTGGGTAGAGTAGCTGTATGGCGTCAGATTTCCGCCAAAACCCATGCACGCGTATTGTCCACATCGCGCGTGCGAACGGGACTTGCGCATGGAAGTTAGAACCTCACGAGTGAAAATGTACATGGCGAGGAGGTCAGTCGTACACTAAGAGGGAGCAAACTGTGTCTGTGAGCGCACAAGGATGTGCACAAGTGACAAATCTGCGTGCGCGCATTGGCCAAAGGGCACACGGCAGAGGAAAACATGCGCGCGGCAGCCTCACTGCGCGTGTGGCAGCCTTTCTGCGCGCTCGGTTTCTGATTCTGCTCGCTCGGCTGTTGGGAGTTTTGGCACTCTGGAGGCATGGAAGAATTACAGTGCCAGAAATTCAGCACTTGAACTTTCAATTTGAGAGCAGAATTTCATATCAAGAGACCAACTTTTTAATTTGAGAATAAGATTTTATATTATTGCTCTCAAAACTTGTAATGCTTGCACTCTAAATGTCTGCTCTCTTTCAAATTCACTCTGTTCTCCTTCAAATCTTTGTTTCTGCGCTCAGACTTTGATGACCCATTTTGTTCATTACAGCGCGAGAAAAACGTTGTGATGAAACACATTTTGATAGTTAGCAGTTAGACGAGGAAACAATGTTCGTGGAGTAAACGCTAACGAATGACTACTGTAATGTCCAAAGAGCTAACCATTAAAAACGAAGGTTGGAATACTAAACAAAAAACATCTACACTAGGTCCAGAGCTAGCTTTTGGGATGAGTGATGTTAGGGTAAAACTCAAATCTGGTGAGGCCATTTTATAAAAGTTGTAGCTATCGTGAATAACCTAATCCACCTAGCTGTGCCCCTGTTGTAATATTAAATGCGAGGAGTCGTAAAAAGCAGCATAACAAAACAATTTTATGGAATAAACTGCAGCTAGTAGCCTTGAAAAATAACTTACCTGAGCGTCTTGTTGGTTCTGGTCCATTTTGCTGGTGCAGGTGAAACTCCCGCTCCAGATCAGGGCGGGTATTAGCCAGGCTGTTAGTGCGCAGATAAGACAGCCACACAGGAAAATCCACAGAGCGTCAAAACGAGCGCACCCCAAAGAGGTTTGTTGCCGCCCAGTCCCACAAGTCTTTCTATTGGCTGAGCGGTTGCTAGGAGATTGTACTTCCAAGTTTTGAGCGAGAGCAGACAAGATCCGTGAGAGCAGGGGACAGACTTGTGGGAGGAGTTTTGATCCGTGCAGAGAAAAAGCTGTCACGTGAGAAGACAATACCAGTGTAAGAAGGTTAAATCTGAGTGCAGAAACAAAGATTTGAAGGAGAACAGAGTGAATTTGAAAGAGAGCAGACATTTTGAGTGCAAGCATTACACGTTTTGAGAGCAATAATATAAAATCTTACTGTCAAATTAAAAAGTTAGTCTCTTGATATGAAAATCTGCTCTCAAATTGAAAGTTCAAGTGCTCAATTTCTGGCACTGTAATTCTTCCACGCCTCCAGAGCGCGCATGTTTTCCTCTGCCGTGTGCTCATTGGCCAATGCGCGCACGCAGGTTTGTCACTTGTGCACATCCTTGTGCGCTCACAGACACAGTTTGCTCCCTCTCAGTGTACAAATGACCTCCTCGCCATGTATATTTTCACTCGTGAGGTTCTAGCTTCCACAAGCGAGTCCCGTTCGCACGCGCGATGTGGACGATACGCACGCGTGCACGGGTTTTGGCGGAAATCTGATGCCATATAGCTGAGCGGTTCCTTTGGTTAACTCACACTGATTGTTTGAGAGAAACTGTCCATCTTTATGAATTGTATGTCTGCTCTGGGACTGGGAGATTGGAGTTCAAATCCCAGTTGGGTCATACAAAGACTTTATAAAAATGGGACCCAAAACCTCCATGCTTGACACTCAGCTTTAAGAGGTTGGATTGGGGGGTTAAACCACCAAAAAGTTCCCAAGCGCAGCCACTTCTGCAGCTCACCGCTCCCCACGGGGATGAGTCAAATGCACAGAACAATTTTCACCACACCACACCAGTGTGTGTGACAACTATGGATTTTAATATTAATCTTTAATTAGCTTCTCGGTGAAACCAGAGTGGGTTTAGAACTTTCTACTTTGAACCGATTTGAGTCCTAATATCATCTGATATTCAGACTCCACAGAGGTGGATCACAAATTGAGCGCTTACTGTGATCACGATGACAAAGCTTTAAACTGAGGAAAATATTTACAGTCTTGGGCAAACATCAGTCACGCTCCAGAACCAGTTTCTGTTTGATTTGTTGGTTTTCTTGCAGCGTTTTCACTGGTGCACTGACAGCATGGGCCAGCATAAACTTGACTCCGTGAAAGAAAAGGTTTCCAATAAATAATTCATGATTTATCCGTGGGCCGGGTCTTTTAAGAAGTGATTACTTTGGCAGGAGGGAAGAAGAAAAATGCAGGAAAAAGACATCTCTGACCCCAGACGGCCTGGAAGAGTCTGTCTGTTTCTCTCCCTCTCCCACATTAGTTTGATGAATAACACCGACACAAACAAACACACAGGGTCATCCATCAGCTCTGCACCCGCTCACGGATAGAAAGGAGGACGTCAAATATTAACGCCCACCACTTCTCCCTGCCTGCAAAAACACTTTGACACATACAGTGTTGTGAATTATTGAAACTCTTCAGCAGCCGTTCTTTTAGAACCTCTGATGCGTGCCCACAGCGGAGGATGGACAGTTTACGTAATCATATCTGTGGTCACACTGTACATCATGTGGAATGGTTTCAACAGTCAAGGAGGGGAATGACTGCATCTTCCTGCAAGATGATGTGGGATTCCGGTCGCAATCTCGCTTTCTGACAACTTATCAAAGAAAACATGCTTTCATGTTTAATGAGGAGGGACTAAACTCAGACCGCCTGAACAGTTTGATGTTTGATTTAGTGTCAAAATTTTAAATGATCTTGTTTTGACCTTGTTTTTTGCTATTGTTTTGTTTTAGCCTGGGTACGTCTCTCTCTGTCAGCAGATTGGCTTTAATTCTCAGTGTCATCATTTCAACAGTGTTGGACACGATGCTCACGGGTTCTGGTCCATATTGACACGACAGCATCACACAGTTGCAGCAAATTTGTCAGCTGCATATTAATGATGTGAATCTCCATTCCATCAGAACGGTTCTGGTTTATATTGAGATCTGGTTACCGAAGAGAATGCTGGAGTCCAGTGAACCCACCATCACGTTGAAGGTACCAGCTAGAGATGATAGATGCAAGTGGTGCATTATCCTGCTGGAAGTTGCCATCAGAATCATCACAGCTTTTGAAGGTTGCAAGCCAAAAGGGGTGAGCCCATGAATGCTGAGTTACAGAATGACGCAGATCAGTGTGGTTTTTCTGATCTGGACATTTCCTCGTCTATTTTCTAAAAAAAAAATAACACACACACCAGCACTGATCTGGCATGATTACCTGTCATCACCATCCATCCTGAGCTGTTTACAATATCCAAAATTATTCCAAAAGCATTAAAAGCAGACAAATCAACAAGTATACAGTTTATTATTGTGGTCCTCACTTTGTCCCATGACCGCTTCAGTACTGTAACTCCTGAATTTTTGGTTCAAATGAAAACAATCAAACCTTTTTGGCAAGCTGGCTTTCCTGCAGACCACCGCCATTTCCTTATTTTGCTCTTATTCCGCCTTTCCCCTTAGGTGCTTTTATAGGACACTCCATGCCGGCATAGCAGCGTAATATTACCGCAATGGTATGTCTATAAACGCACCATGCCGGCATGGTGTTGCGCGAATATTGCGGCATTCGTTCTGCCTCGCTTGGTAGAAATATTGCTGCATCAGCCCCTCGCCTCTGATGGCTAAACGCGTGTCCCGCTAATCCCTTTGGAGCGACTATGGGATCATTCTTCAATCTTTTTTTTATACATCCTTTTTCTTTTGTGAAGCGCCTTGTGATTTCTATCTTGAGAGGTACTATATAAAAGATCTCTTTCTTTCTTTCTTTCTTTCTTTCTTTCTTTCTTTCTTTCCCTACCATTATACCTTTTAGTAAAAGTAAACCCAAAATGGTTACATATTTAACTATAGTCATAAGACCGTTTTTTTATTAATAGCTGTGAATTTATTCATAGTCTCCATGATATTTTCAACCTGTAACAGATTTTTCTTAACTTCTTCCTGCTTAGTTCGATTGTAGTGTTAGATTAACCTAGTCCTTCATTTCAATCATCTGTAACACTTAGTGCATGAATAATGTTAACAAAGGGACCCTTATAGTAAAGTGGTAGCGAATCATCTTTTTCATACATGGAGATAACGAGAACCTGTGTGTGAAACAAGCTGAAGCCATCCCATCCCATCACGGACAAACATGGAGCAAAAAGGAAGAACTAAATGCATTAATAAACAAGAATGTGCAGTTCTCAACTGAATCGGTGTACATTTACAAAATGCTACAAACACCCATCTGCTGAATTTCTTTGTTTTTTTGTGCAGTCCTCCAAATGGGCGGCCAGCGGGGAGCTAACAAGTAGATGACAGTCTGTCCCAGCGGGTGACAACAGCAGCAGCAAAGGGTTAGGGGTTAGAATGAGGGGTGGACACCAGAGTCTGAGTGCAGCAAATAAAATGACTATCATCACAAACTCAGTGGCAGCTGGTGCTAGAGCTAAGAGTAATGATGGCTGTCTCATTTAAAGCAAAAGTTCATAGTTTAGTCAACACTTCAAAGTGTCGAGCATTTTCTGAGATGGTAATTTTTCTGAATGAGCTGCAAGGTTGGCGATCCATCTCCTCGGAGATGTCATGACAGAAGGTGAATCTAGCAGAAGTGCATCTATCCAAGGGTTGAGTAGGTAGAGAACCACTCCAGCTGCTTTCCCAGCGCGTGTGAGTGACTCTGACATATGGAGCTCTGGTCAGGAGGTAGATGAAGGGTGAAATTAGGTGTTGCTACAAACGTGACTCTTCTGCCTTTTCCAGACAGGAGGTGAGCAATTAAAAGGTCTTGTCCTAGCACATCCATGCAGTCATTTAGGCATTGTTTACCATTAATAGCCGTGCTATTTTTATTCAGCAATTTCCTCAACACTGATGGACGTCATTGCAATATGCATGGGACATTTGGCCTTTACAGGAGTCTGAATCATTCATCTACTGAGGAACTGCGTGAGCACACCACGTTGCTATAAAAAACATAAAAAGAATATACTAGTTCTCTGTTGAAAGATAAGTATAAATGTTATAAATGTCTGACCCAGAAATGAGAAGGGAAGGCACCGGGGTTCTCATTCAGTCGTCGTGCTGAAACATCTTCTAGGCAGTTTTAAGCACCTGGAGCAAGTCCTGCTGTTGTCTGCTCTCCAGCTTGCATAACCACTCAGCAGGTCTGCTGCTGCAGACAGAAACATCAGAATTTAAACTGAACTTTTAAAATCTCTATACTTCTGTCTAACGTTGTGGCAAGCACACCAACATGCTGAAGGTTAGCACAGTTATGTCCTGTTTGCTGGATAAATATTTGAGGAGCCACTTGAAAATGAATATATTTTAAAATTATTTTAATTAAGAGTGAAGCAGAATCCCTGGAAATGTTGGAGCATTTCCATGCAGGTTTTAGAAAACATAGTTATTTTTTCTATGGTTAGTTGTGGTCATTTAGATGGGCTACTAGACATCTGATGATCATCTTATTCAGCATCACCAGCCCAAAGTTCACAGATGGTGCCATGTTGTACTTCTGGTACGAGGGTGTTTCTCAATGCCAAGGAACCTCGCCTTGATGTCCCACCCGGTTGCCTAGGAGATAAGTAATCCGGAACCGCCAAGGCGTGTTCCAGTGTTCATGTTCTCCGTTTGTTAGCCGTTTAGCTAGCTGAGCAAGGATATACGCGAGGTGTCTTGTAGCCTAGCCTAGGTCAAATTTTTCCCAGAATATACTGCGGTATATTCAAAAAGATGGCAGATCAGAAGCCAGCAGCTACTTCGGGGGCAAATTTCAAGCTTAAATGTAAGTGAAGTAACTGTAGCTATTGGGCTGGTATCTGAAATGTCTTTTTTAGATCCAAAGCACTTATCTGTGGGTGGATCAGTTGCTTAGTGGTAGCAGCTTTGGTGGCTAGCAGCTAGTAACTCACCTACATATTTAATTAGACAAATATACATACAATTAAAAAACTAAAAGGTTTGTTATAAATTTATATTGAAACTCATACGTTTAAAATATAATGTTATCTCCCAAGTCACGTGACATTACGTGACTGCGGCGGTCACATGATGCAAGTCTGTTCCATTTAATCATTTTCTTTAACCAAGGAAGGACGGTGTCCTCCCAAGCAAGGCGCCTGGCCATGCAGGACATCGCCTTCCGAGGCCAGGCGCCTTGACATTGAGAACCACCCCCAGAGTCTGCATTCTCAGGAAGTAAAGCTGGAAGTCCTGCATACTCACCTGCACAAAACCATGGTGGTTTTTTAAACCCTCAAGCACCTAAGTATAATCAACAAATCCCTGCAATATCCACTGGGAGGAGACCTCGAGGAAGACTGTGGAAATTTTGGAGCAACTGTGTTTCTCAGGTGGCCTGGGAACACCTTAATATTTCCCCGGAGGAGCTGGCCCAAGTGGTTGTGGAGATAGAAGAATGGGCCTCTTTCGTTAGAGTGATGCCCACGCGACCCTACTCTGGAAACAGAAGACAATGGATGGATGCAATTATACAGATTTGTCAGGGTTTGTGTGGTGCTGAAGTGCCGGTGAAAGAACTCCCAATCACAAAGAGGTAAACCATCGGTACTCACTCCTGGTACTGGAGAGCCAGTATCCAGCATGTTTTCCTTGTTTCTCACTCCAAAACACCTAACTCAGTAGTTGAATCACCTCTGCAGCAGCTCATCAAGCTCTATAGAAGCCTGTTAATAACCTGCTGATTGAAATCAGGTGTGATGAAGCAGTGTTAAAACTAAAACATGCTGGATACCCGCTCTCCAGGACCAGGAGTGAGTACCGTTGTGGCAAAAGTCTAAATGATTTATAAGTGTGGAACACTGAAAACTCATTTTTAATGATTTTTCTGATTATAATCTGTCACTCTTAGTTTTCATGCAGGCTGAACAAGAAAATAGTCTCCTACACCTTTCACCTGCAGAATTTTCAGATAGAAATTAGACAGTGAAACTCTAAGATTTGAAAAATTTGCATTGCTGTTATCTAATCCAGGGTGAGATGACCAAATATCATGAAGTAAGACTCCAAAACCTGAAGCTCAGCTGTGATGTGAGCAACTTTTGTTGCAAACAATGATGCACCGGTACATTTCCCTCCCCCGTGAACAACTTGCAAGACATTCATTCCTAATAGAGACCGGTCCAAATTGACTGGTTAAACGAGTATTAAATAAAAAAGATACCTGATCAATAAAAACACAAGGAACACTGGGAATTAGTGAAGAAACGTAAGGCAGCTAGACAACAGTAGACAAACTAACAAACCAAACCGGGAGCTTAAATGTTGAGGGAGGTAAGCATGATTAACAAGAGCAGAGGGACAAAAATCAGGACATTATTGGAGGAAATTCTATTTGCATTTACAGCAGCAAGGTAAGATCAAACCCATTCTATGACATGGAGAAGGTGGGACTTATAAAGTATTCTGCAGCCAGCCACTAGGGGGTGCAGTTGTTTGTTCTTGCTTTTGTTTCTGGGTTTCCGTTGGAGGTCTGGTAGACGTCGATACAACTGAATTGTGCAGATAGTAAAAGTCAGATTTATTTTTGACTGGTAACTCAGTGAGTTGGTGTCTAAACCAGCTCACTAACCTGAGTGGTAAAAGTTATTTTGTTATTTATGCCTGACTGATAATGAGACAACTTTGTTTTTGTAAATGTAATTAATATGTTCTGGCTCAGCTCAGTGTCTGCTGGTATGTAAAAACTTGGGAAGACTCTTGGCGTCATAGCCGGGTGTCTGCAGGAATACTGATTGCTTGTTTATCTAAGCGTGCAGACCTTCGACCCAGCTGCAGCATCCTTGCTTTCCCAGTCAGTTTGATGAATGGCCAGATGCTGTATCAATGTGGCGTTCAGGTAACACCGGGCATAGCTGCAAAGTGTTCTGAACGATCCCATTGAATTTGGATCTTCTCCTACTTAAGTCCACCTTTCATGTGTTTAAGGGTCAATGGGGTATTTGTCTCATTAATGTGGTATGGCTTCTTCACGGTGAGTTGGGATTAGTAATATTTTCAAGACCAAACAAGGCATATAAACAACAAATGAAAAATAAACCACCCTGCCCACTGTGCTGCAGCGTGAGTCATTTTTATCCAATTATTTCTTCTCAGCAGAGGACTACCAGTAATGAGAAAACAGGCTTATATGTTACAGAGGCTTTTTCTCACAGCCTTGAGACCCAGGCACAGCAGAATGATGCAAACCCAACAGTGCTCATTGTTATTCACCGTAAAGTTTTATTTCTGGGGATTTGCAGCTAATTCTCTGTATTCAAATGTGGTGATAATGGCTTCAAGGCTTGGGGAAATGCATTGGAAATCTCACTACTATGTACACATGCTGGAAAAAAAAAAGAGCATTGGCTCCCGGGCAAATTAAACGCCTTCTCCAGAATTGCAAAAGGCTTGTTAGGATTTTTGTGTGGAAATGTAGCTCAGGGAGGGGAGGAGAAGTAGGATGGAGAACAATTCTTAAGCTACCTGACTGTGTTAACAAGTGGGGTTAAACTGTAACCTGTCCTCAGTGTTGACCCTCTCAGCTGCAGAAACACAGGGCCCATTTGCATTAGATGTGGCAGCTTGAATTTCCATCACGGGTACAAGCCAGTGGCCTGAAGCACATCGGCAGGTGTCTCTGTGGATGTTGGGATTGACAAACACCAATTTGTATTTGGGTCATTTCGAGGCATGCAAAGCATGATGCAAACTATGAAAACATCCCATTCTAACCAAGAGACGAAGCTCTTCCCGTCCCCCAGACGGACTGCTTGTCCATCACAGAACCGAAACAGGGTCAAACCGGAGTCTCAGTCATTTTGGAATCACCAGTTTTAGCCTAACAAGGATGTTTTTGGAGAGTGGGGGAGAAACCGCAGTAGACGGGGAAAACAGAACATGCAAATATTCCTTCTGAAAGTATTGATAAGAAAATGAGTTACAAGCCAAACATTGCATCAGTTACTTTAGAAAAATAAGACAATTTCTTTACCAGCCAGGTCCTTGTTCACATTTGTCTTTTCTACTTTTCTTGGCTTGGCTTGCAAGTATCTTAGTAATGTTTATATCGAATAGAAACAGATCCCCGAACTGCTTTAAAGAAGCCATGCACTCGCTATTTAAAGCTGCTTTAGCAAATCTACAGAACAATCTAGGTTTCGGCTGCTAGATACGTGAGCGTGTAAGGAGTGGAGGACTCAGGGAAGTAAGGAGGTGCGGTGGCTCGGTGAGACTGACAACAGGATGCGATCGGATCTCAAACCAACCACCAGCAGAAGTATAGCTAATTGTGTGGCTAAACCCAAAAGGGTTCAAATGAAGGCAACTCGACTTCTTTGGTTTCTTGAAGACATTTTGCTTCTCATTCGAGGAGCTTTGCCTTTTCTGACTGCAAATGGGAGGGTCAAGCTTATAAGCTGTAGGTGGCTGTTGTTTCGTAACGAGCAGAAACTACCTATGGATACCCCCTCCTCTCTACCCCTTGATGAATTGTTAGCCTCTTTTGTAAGGGAATTGCTGTATTGATTAGATGCAGGGAGGTGTGACCTAGACTTAAAATGTTTGGGAATAAGATTTAGAGCTGCGTAAAAGGTGAAACCTAAGTCCTCCTCCTATAGTTACCGTAAATCCTCTAATATTGGCCTGTATTTAATTAACTGCCGGGTATCACATTTTGGCCGGTGTCGGAGTCGGCGGAGGTGAATAATGGCCGTTTTTTTATTGTGGCCGGGTGGAATGTGGTAACAAGCAAGTACGGGGGGCGGTTGTGTCAACCGTCTCACTTTTGATTTGCCAGTGATAGACCGCGAGGGTAACTTTAACCATGCGGAGACGAAGAGGAGGCGAAAATTTGATATCAAGTTCAAAGAGGACGTGCTGATTGTGCTGCAGAACACCCTGGGGAGCAGTAGCAGGGGTTGTATGAACTAGTGACTAGTCGACTTCACCGCTCTATAGTGACTTTTTATGCCTGTCATCGACTAGTCGCTGTCACGTGATAATGACTGGCAAGATGCAGTCCACGGAAAAGACAGCAGCCTGCTGTCAGCAGGTGACAAGCTCCTGCGCGTCGGCAGGCAACGCGCTGTGCCAGAGCGTCGGTACTGACACCCGCCGTAAAACGGACATTTAACCAAATTGTGACATTTACCCTCTTGCAATTTAACCTTCCCCTCACCCCCATCCTAACCTTAACCAGCTTGCGCATGCAAAGCTCTGATTGTTGACGCGCTCCAGACATCTGCGTCCTGAGCACGGCCACAGTAACATTATCAAATTAGGTGTCGCCACCTCAAAAACTAACTTAACACGCAATCGTTCATGTTGGCTCATTTCCTTTTATGTTTTCTGTCTTTTATTCTTTTATTTGTGCCTGATGTGTTTCGCTGCTGTGGATCGGGGCGCATCACCTGTTTTGTCCTCGTGGCGCACCTAACTGATGTGGCCGGCGAGCGCTCCGCTGTTTTTGTGGTCAGTAGATCTTTTAGAACTGCAGTTCAAAGGTAACTCATAAAGTGAATATATATGAACCCAGGTAGCAGTTTTTCTTTAGGATTGAGAGGAGATGCAGGAAGCTAATAAACAGGCAGAACAGAAAAATAGTAAAATAAAAATTTAGTTTTTGTACCTGGTGGTTGCAACAAACAGACACCATTGAAGGTCATCAGAAGTGAGGAACAGAAAATGAAATAATTATTTTAATGTTTAGAGCAGCAGGAACTCCGAGAGGCTGCAGGCGCATCAGTGAGTTTGCGGCCGCTGCACAGGGGGAGGGGGGAGAGGGCAGAAGCAGAAACTACCGTTGTTAAAAGAAATGTGTTTAACTTAGAAAATGTGGGCGCAATTTTAATTGTCAAAAACTCCAGCGAACCATTAGTTCATTTTGCTCAAATAGAAATAGAGGCCTGCCTCTAATTCTGGTCCTCCTTCCAATTAAGGCCTGGAGCTTGATGAACTTGAGTCAAATACAGGCCCGGGCCTGTATTAGAGGATTTACGGTAATGTAGTTTTTTATTTATTTATTTATTTTACATAGATATTTTCCATTACACCTCTCTCAAACCATCTTCTCTGTCCAGAATGTGTACTTCATCATCTTCAAAAGTGTGTCCCTTGTCCTTCAGGTGTAGGTGGACTGCAGAGTCCTTACCTGAAGAGGTGGCTCTCCTGTGTTGAGCCACGCATTTGTGTAGAAGACCAGTTGCCTTCATGCTAACCCTTGGAGGTAACATGTCCCCTTTGAAGTGGTTCATAAGATATGTCACTAATAAACACACACACACACACGCACACGCACACGCACACGCACACACACACACACACACACACACACACACACACACACACACACACACACATACACATACACACACACACACACACACACACAGGTCTATTAAACAATAACATCCCTTTCATTTCATCGTTTGCAGCAGGTGATAAAAATCCTGATTCCTATTTTGGCTCCATGGTTTTGCTCAGCTATCATCCACTGAAAAGCTCTACATTCTAAAGTGATTCTCACTAAACCCTATTTGTTTTATTTAGAGAGTTTGGTGTTTGAGTGATTAGATATTAGAATAAAATGCATGACTGTCTTCTGTTACTTTATCTGATTTGACAGATGCTGAGATGCATATCCCCAGAGTAAGCTTAAGCTTTCCTTACATGTTACCCTGACCCTGACCAAAGCACATTCATGACTCACACTGGGCAGCAACTCAAACGAGATAGTGACAGCTCCAGCAGAGGGCTGGGTGTGTGGGAGGCCAGTGATAGTAGACAGTGAGCTGAACCACTATAAAGGAAACAGGTTCTTTTCCCTTTATTTTGCAAGACTTTGGGGGCTTATTTTGCTTCTACAACTATAATAAACACATCTAATGGGATTGTACAAATACCTGTTTATTAGTTATTTTAAAATGGAATTGATGAAGGTTAGAATTTGCATACTTTTTAGAGACTGGGGTTCTGGGCAGATGCATTTCCTCCTCTGAGTTATACTTCTCTGGAAATTAATATAAGGTGAAAGATTTTAGCGAGATGGAAATGAATGGTTACGTTTTGCTCCCAAAATAGAATGATGTAAAGCTGCTGGGAGGGGTGGTGGGAGGGGGTGTTAAAGCTCTTTTTTTATTTTTTTATTTTTGCAGAAAAATGACCAAGAACCCCTGTGGCATTCTGTGATAACAGATGCTTCCATTACAAAGCCATAATGTATCACAACAGACTGACAACCTGAAGATGAAACCCACAATAATTTCAGCCACCAACATTTTTGATTCTTTTTTTTTTTTTTGCTCCAGTATGGTAAATGACTCAGAAAAGGAAAAATGTAGTTCCCTCCCCGTGATCAGGTACAAAAATAGTATTCCACAACCTGAATAAAGAAATGCAAGTATGCATGTAAACACTGACCTTCAGTGGAATGTGTGACAGACAGGCTCCTTCACAGATGGACCAGCGTCACACTGGATGGAACAAGGGTCAAAGAGGGCTCATTAAAGCTGAACTGAAGCCAGAGCGGTGGTTTAGTCAGCAGGTGGAAAAAATGTGTATCATTAAAATATGTTTGTTATTCTTTAAATATATAAATAAGAATTAAAAATCAAAAGCTGCACTATTTATGCTTAAAGGTGCAATATGTAAGAATGACATCCTGTGGTCAAGTTAGGTAACTGCAGTTTATTTTCCTGAGCAAAAAAATCACTAGACAAGCAAAGATGAGTCATACACAGTAAGTTGATAAAGTTAAACTGTCATAATCATCTTCACACACACTGGTGAAGTACATGTCTGCAGTTGACCCATCCCCGTGGGGAGCGGGAGCTGCAGCTGCGCTCGGGACCTTTTTGGCAGGGAGGCATTGGGTCCCATTTCTAAAGTCTTTGGAATGACCCGACCGGGATTTGAACTTTGAAGTCTCAGTCCCCAGGGTGGACACTCTACCACTAGGCCACTGAGCTGGCAGCATGATAAGTACGACTCATTAAAGGTAAAATAAGTAAAATTCCACAATTGACTCATTATTCACTTCACACATACATTTCACTGGAATTTTTGGTCATTGAAAATTGTAGCTTGAGATAATTTTAGACCTGACTAACGACAACGCCATGAAGTGGCGTGGAACACCGAGTGCTTTTATTCTGCACCCTTGTTAACCTACGCTCTCAGTCACATCAGCTACGAAGCGCCACAAAGGCTAGCGCTGTGCAGCGATCGTTTCGGCGTGAGCTCTAATTTTTTCGTGAGCCGTGAGTGAGCCACGTCAATTCTGGCAGGAAGTCAAACCAAAGCAGAGGCAGGCCAGTAAATTTAACTAAATAAAGAAAATCTTCTAAATAAAACACTGCAACTGATAAATGTGATAATTTCTGTGTATCTAAACAGACTAGAGAGATGAAAATGAACAAACAAAGACACACACACGCACACACACACACACACACACGCACACACACACACACACACACACACACACTCCCGTGGAGAAACATAGCATTTCCTTAATTTTAAATACAGTTTTTACAGCAAAAGATGAATTTAATAAGTGTGAATACAAACAAGTACATTTAATTCAAAGGTAAATACACAATAATATTGTACACAAACACTAGATTATTTACTTACTCATTTAGAACAGAACTGGTTTACAAAACAGCAGAAGGATCAGTGCAGTTTCTAATATCAACAAGCAGCGCAAACTGGTTACACACACACACACACACACACACACACACACACACACACACACACACACACACACACAGCAAGGGCACGCGGGTGGGGAAGTTTGGAAAACAGTAGGCAGGAGCAGAAGCGCGTGTCAGAAATTCTCGCCTGATGTGAACAGAGGAGCAACAGGCAGCGCGCGAATTTCGTGAGCAATCCAATTCGCAGCTGGTGTGTTCCGGGCATAGGGTATCAGAAATATCTTCTGGGTCACTCCTGTTTTCTGGCTTCAGTTCTTCAAGCAACTCTAGGGTTTTTGCCTGCCATTACAAATGTTGTAGCTGCCGCATTAGCTCGGCAGAGAACCAGCAACCTCAGAAACTTGTTGATTGTAAACACTACAAAAACTGATGACCCCTCCAGCCGGCTGGGAAAGAAGTCTGTTTCAGTATTACCTCACTTCCAGCATGATTGAGACATTAGATTATTTTGCGATTATTTCCCTGTAGAATTCTTGCATATTTCATTAGTTATTAGTTGTTTTTGTTTAGTTTCAATTAACAGCAATTTATTTCATGTGGATGAATCAAAACTGTAACACTCAACATAAGGGATGCTGATTTAGATGTTTTTTAACTGAGGTGTCCATGTGGGAGAAGGCGGTGTGTGCAGTGTCTTGGGAGGAAAAATGGTTCTGGATGATTAGTCATGAAGGGAGGAGTGGGCTTGTGTCTGCTCTCTGGATGTGATCTGATAGATGAGGAATTTCTTCTGCCGCTGTGGCCCTCGCACTAAAGTCAGGGAGAGTTGAAAGTTGAGAAGTGGGTCATTGTCTCTCAGGATCCCAAAGCAGGAAGGAAGAAGGAGAAAGATGAGGACCACATGTGAATCAGAGCTAGATAAAGTTTAGTTCACACAGTGCTGTGAGAAAGGATTTGCCCATTTGGTATTTCTTTTGGTTTGGCTTTTTTTTTTGTCTCACAGCAAACAAATCAGATGAAGACAAAATACAAAATTGAGTTTTCAAATAATTTCATTTGTTAAAGGAAGAAAAGCTATCTATGTCAACGTGGTTCTAGAAGTGTCTGCATGTTAAAACTTTTTATGTTTAATTTTGAGTTAACTGATTAATGACGTAAGCCAGGCCTTATTATCCTCAAACCTGTAGAATTAAGACATGGCTTAAAAATAACCTTTCTGACAACATCAGGTGGGCTCAAAGATCTCAAATAGCAACACATCAGAGCACACTCTAGAACAAAACAATCCAGAGCAATATCTAGGCCTCCCTTGGCTAAAGTTAGGGTCAGAGGTCATAATTCCTCGAGACATAGCTTCCGTAGAAAGCTAAAATGTTTGCTGACCAAAATGAGCACATCTGTCTCACATTTGCCAAAATCGTTGTGATGATCCCTGAGATTTAGTAGAAATGTTCTGTAGACCGACAAGACAAAATTGGATGTTTTTAAAACTTGTTACATTTGGTGTAAAACTAACATTGCATGTCAGAGACAGTGGGATCATGCCAGCATGGTGGTGGAAGTGTGATAGTCTGGTGCTGATGTGCCGTTTCTGGACTGTGACAACTTGTTGATGGAAATTGTGAATTCTGCTTTGTACCGAATAATCCTGAAGGATAAATTCCAGCCTGCTGTTTGTCCCCCTGAGCTCAAGCACTCTCAAGCAGCAGAACAGTGATCCAGAGCAGACTAGCAAATCCCCTTTTAAATGAAAAGAAGAATGATGTGTTTTGGAGTGGTCTAGTCAAAGATTAGACACTGTGGACCTAAAAAATTCATGCCAGAAAACCTTCAAAGTTGGCTGAGTTAAATGAAACAAACAAACAAACAAATGTTTTTTTTATCATTAATAAAATGCTTTCTCTTTGTACTCATTATTTTTGTATGATGATAAAGTTTAAATCATGACAGTAAAGCTAAAATGAAAGAAATATGGCTACATTAATGCACTTTTTTAAATAAAATTGAAAGTTTAAATGTAAAACTAACAATATTTTGAGAGCAAGAAGATTTTCAGATTAAATAAAAATAAAACAACATTTTCACATAGAAGCTAGAACCTCTGGTGCCTCCTAGCTCTTCGCCACTTGCTCTGGTTTCTGACTGCTGAGGATTATTGGGTGTGAGGCTTATGGTGGGATGAGAACTGTAGCGTGGTGTTGTGTAGAGGATTTCTTCTTACTGCAGCTGCCTGCAAGAACACTTTTATATCCTTTTCCCTCTGCATCTGCTAGATATAAGGTTATTAGGACAGTCATGCCACAGAACATAGGTGAATGCTTCAATGTGTGTGTGTGTGTGTGTGTGTGTGTGTGTGTGTGTGTGTGCGTGTGTGTGTGCGTGTGTGTGTGCGTGTGTGTGTGTGTGTGTGTGTGTGTGTGTGTGTGTGTGTGTGTGTGTGTGCGCGCGTGCACATGTGTTTATCTATATATACTCGTGAGGACACATTTTTGACCTTTCACCTCTAACATGGGGACATTTTGAAATGGTTTGCCATGTCCTCACAGTGAAACCCCCCCTATAATTGGTTTTAGAGGTGATGTGAATTAAGTTTAAGTTTAGGTTAGTTTAGGTTAGGGTTAGGAACACCATTGGTTATGGTTAGGGTATGGGTGTGGGTTAGGGATGGTGGAGTCACTGAAATGAATGGAAGTCAGTAGAGGTCCACACAAGCATATAAAGACAAGATTGTGTGTGTGTGTGTGTGTGTGTGTGTGTGTGTGTGTGTGTGTGTGTGTGTGTGTGTGTGTGTGTGTGTGTGTGTGTGTGTAAATGAAAATGAAGTGAAGGAAGAAATAAACGTTTCATGTTGGGCTGCATGGTGGCGCAGTTGTTAGCACTGTTGCCTCGCAGCAAGAAGGTTGCAGGTTCGAAACTCGGCTGTGGCCTTTCTGCGTGGAGTTGCATGTTCTCCCCATGCATGCGTGGGTTTCCTCCGGTTTCCCCTACAGATCACAACATGCCCTACAAGTTAAATATTGTACGTTGCTTTGGATAAAGGCGTCTGCCAAATAAATAAACGTAAACATATTAAAAACTGCTTCAGACTGAAACCAGGGCAAAGCTACCAGTAACTGAGAAAATGAGGAGTATAAATACTGGGAAGGTGAGGTGATTACTGGATGACGAGATGTGATGATGACAGAAGAGAACCCGGGTGTGTAATGAGTAAAATGACAGAGAGTTGAAACCAAAGCATTTTTCTTCTCGGTTTTCTTATTTTTCTTTTAATAATTATTTTTAATTTATGTATCTTTAACTTTTTTGTAAAGCGCCTTGTGATTTTTATTTAAAACAGTTTTTCTTCTTCTAAAGCTGAACTAAAACTGAAAAGAGGAAAACATCTAAAACAAAGTAGTAAAATAAAAAGTAAAAATAAAAGTGTGGCTGAAGAAAATACACAGAAATGACCAAACAAGAGAAGCCCTGTCCATGATGGGCTTTTTGTGATCTACTTTGTAAAGTTGTCTTCTCTTTTTGCTTTTCATATTATATTCAGCGTTGTCATGTTTACTTAATAAAGCGACCGCAATGTTCAGCTCATTATTCACACCTCATTGCAGTAAGTGGACTGCTTCACTACCAGTTTACACTTTTTCCAAACCCCTCATCCTGTTTAATGTCTGCTGTTTAAAATAGTTTCTGCCAAAACACAAAATCAAGGCTTCAAAACCAAATTTAAACCAACGCTTAGCCATATCATTTTTTTACAGTGTAAATGGCCCAGAGCAGGGTCGTTCTTGGCCAAGAGAATTCAAAGTCGTATCTTCTTGAGGGTAAAGTTTTCCTTCAGCGGTGTCAAACAGAGGCAGCACTGATTACATGACCATTAGCAGGCTTAAGTGTATCACAGAATGGAAATTTTAAGGAGTCATGCAATGGTGATTGGGAGGACAGTGAGAAATGACAAGCAGGAAGACGGAATGAGCTCCGGAGGAAAGACTGTGGGAAAACGACAACATAGATAAAGACTTTCGAGCATTTTAACCTTGTAAAGCTGCCATTTATCATGCTAAATCCTCTCGTCTATTAGTCATTAATGTGTGGAGCCATGTGTGCTATCACACGCCAACACACCCTGGCCACCGTTACACTCATGTATTTTGATGGTGTGTGCACTTTCTAGTCATTTAAATACAAAAGATTAAACCATGTCCACTTTCCACTCTGAGCCACGTGCTAGCAGCCAGCAGGGATCACCTGAAGGTACTGCTCCTGTGAGATAACAGTATTAAAACTCTCTTATCAATTTACACCTGCGCCGTGTCGGTTAAGTCCGCCTGTCCATAGGCGGCTCAGGGTTTCATCTTTGGTCCTCTGGAGAATAAGGTGAGTTAAATAATCCGGTTTCAGTTAAAGCTGAGGCCCATTCCGCAATATTTATGATAGCTCATTTAATAACCTAAATTGTGAATGAGAAGACCGATTCTGCAAATTAAATGAGACTATCAGAATCAGAATCAGAAAAAGCTCTATTACCAGTGCTCCAGCGCTCCAGAGCATAGGAACTTGATGGTGCGAACGTCCTTAAATGTCAACAATTCAGCTTACACTGAGAGACCATCTAAAGGCTCAGGAGCCCTTCACAGGTGTTTTGGATTAATTAGCTGAGTAGAGTGTGATACTTTGAGTCAGGAATGTTGAACCTATATACAGAAAACAACTAAAAACCTATGCAAAATCACTCAAAGAAGCGCGCTCACCATTTTATTCTGACAGCATTAGAAAATTCCAAACATCTGTAAACTCTCTTCTTAAACTGTGAGGGATCAAGCCAAATGAGTGGAGGAACACAGGCAATTTCCAAAAATAGACTCTTTAATTTCCTTTTTGTTTTAAAATGTCCTCACAAAAACAGCTTGAGCTCATAAAAGAGGTCAAACAAACAGAAACTCAATAAACTTCTAACAAACAAAGACACACAAGGGTACACACTGGCTGATCAGACCATATGAACAATAGGGATTACTGGACAAACATTTACTAACTAAAACTAAAACCACAAATCAGTACAGTCAGATTGTTAATAAACCTAAACATCCTAACCCATAAACCCAATTATTCAACTTCAAACTTAAATTAATCAACAAATGACAAAATAATATACTAAAGGAAATCCTTCAGTCCCCTCTTCAGGGAGCTATTGGTTTGGCCCCATCAGCTCCTCCTGTATTTAGCTGACAGAACCCCTTCAACCCTGTTTGCCTGTCCCTTCTCAGGAAGCAGGAAGTGGAGAACCTCTCAGCACCGGTAAGAGAAAACAAAACTTAAATTGAACAAATGAAAGGCATAAAATACAGCAGTTAACTAAATGTGCGCGCTTACAATTAGAACTAATGCATTTAAGCCATCTAAACAATAAATCCCAAGAAATATAAACATACAAACTGCAATCATAAAAGTGCAAGAGTGTACTAACGTTCACCGTTGTGTGGACATGGATGTGGCCATCACAAACCTCAATGTATACCCGCCACAGTCTCCACTGAAGAACAATGAAACAACTTCATGGCTTTCTTTACATTCAAAATCCCATCTATACATTCTGATCTTTCTGACCCCCTTGCTCAAAGAGATCAGTCAGAAAGTGCTCTGCCTGCTGTCAACCACCACTTAAACCGCTCCCCTGTAGTCACCCTGGAAACAATAAAGGCCATTGTCATGAAAATAAGACCCTCCAATTGCCTTCTGGATTCTCTGCCAACCACCTTGGTGAAAACCCATATTTCATCTCTTGGCCCCCTCATCACGTTGGTTGTAAACCACTCCCTCCAAACTGGTCACATCCCTTCTGCCAAAAATGCCATGATCAGACCATTACTCATAAAACCCACTCATGATCTTTATCAGATCAAACTGGACCATCTCTAACAAAATAATCTATTTCAAAAGCTCCGATCTGGTTTTCGTCCAGCCCACAGCACTGAAACTGCTCAGCTTAGAGTCACAGATGACAACTACTGGCAGCTGATGGGGCCTAAAGCCTGATTTATGCTTCTCCGTCTGCGTCAGTGCGGAGACACGCAACACCATTATCCGTCCTTGCGTAGGGCACGCAAGTACGTACGGAGTCGAGCCCTCTTTTTTAAACATCCGTCGAACGAGACGGATTACGCAAGCTTGTGATTGGTCAAGAGGACGCCGCTGTTGTTTACAGCGCCGCCATTGCAAAGAGAGCCAAGGATAACTAGCGGCAGACATGGAGAAGCTTGAAGAATGCCTCGCGAAAAAACTCTAAAAATATGAACGTTTCATCCTCCCGTGACTGGAGGAGTGAAAAGATGCACAGCAAGCGTTTTATTTGTGGAGAGAAATGACAGGAAACGTGGGTTTAGAGGTGGGGAGCGCATGAAGCGGTGGGAGAATGAGAGACAAATATGTCAGTGTTAAAAGTCTTATATACACAAAAAACACAATATAAACACACTATCTTGGACCGATACATGACAGGATACCACAGAACAGCGCTACGCCCTCTGTGGTCCTGCTGGGCAATTGCTTTGCAACACTCTCCAGGAGACGGAGAAGTAAAAGAGCAAAACGTTTCCGTCAATCCGTGCGTGTCTGTCCCTTGCGGAGCTGACGGAGAAGCATAAACAAGGCTTTATTCTCCTTGGCCTGTCTGCGGCATTTGATACAATTGATTACAACAGTCTTCTTCTTCAGCTTTACAATACCATTGAATGCACTGATACAGCCTTTTGCTGGTTCAAGTCACACCTAACAAGTACATCCCTATTGGACACTACAGATCATGCTCACACTTGTGGAGTCCCTCAGGGGCCCGTTCTTGGTCCTATGCTCTTCTCTGTCTACCTCCTCCCACTCTGCCAAGTAATCAGTTGTCATGGCATTGCCTTCCACTATTATGCTGATGATACACAGTTATAAATTAAAACAACTTCTGCAGCTTCTTGTCTTTCTAGATCTCTGCCTACTTAAAGAGCAAGTCACCCCCAAATCAACAATTTTTTTCTGATAAACTATATAAATGCGTGTCTAATCGTGCTGCAGACACGTGTAGTCAATAGTTTAGCACTTTAGTGCATTTTAGTTAAAATTAAAATTTTCTGCCTGAAACTGTCAGTGTTGTGCCGTTGTCAGGTAAAAATTCTTCACTGCATTTGAATTTAAATCTGCCACCGCTATTGGCTAAGAGGTATGCTATGATGTAAACTGGTACATTATGATGTCACATTGTCGTGAGTGTGTGTATTTGTTAGTGGCTCCACCCTCTCGGTCTGCTAGGCAACAGCATTTGTTGCATTGTTCAAACATGAAGTGGGAGAGGAGTTCGCTTCTTGTAAGGGGTGACTTGCTCTTTAATCTACACTGTCATCAGCAGCATCCACTAAACTCTAGACATGGCTGGAGGAGATTTAAAGACGGATGCGGCACAATTTTCTGCAATTAAACACCTCCAAGACAGAAGCCATCATAGTAGGCACTTTCTCTGGTTCATTCCTGCAGAGATGTTTTAATATTTCTGCTGAAAGAACCATGCCATGCAAAATACGTTTCATTCTAAAACTCTTTTACTTTGCTTCAACTCTCCTCTTTTAATTGATTTTATGTTGGTTTTACAGTTG